>NW_023995120.1:120000-159949 GCF_015586225.1 Lucilia sericata | reverse complement strand
TCATCAATACTTATTTGCACATGTGTGCTCTGTATCAAAATATAATTCGCCAGATTTTTTTTATATCTTTCTTAACTCATCTAAATAAATTCAAATTATTTTTTACTTTTTGCAAAATTTGTCCTAGATGGGGTTGATTTATATCTCTTTCTCTATTCAGTTTATGCTTAATCAGGATAATTTTGATGAGAGACAAATAAATCTAAAGAATTGTATTGTATTGCGTATTAGAATTGTATTTTTTACGCAAATGGTCAATAGTTTTTGCTAAATATTTTTATCAATTGTTTATTTGCGGTTGTGCCCCAGATTATCGTATTTCATTAATAAGTTTTCTAGTGAATCTTTTATTCCAGATTTTCTTAACAATTTCTTTATCACATTTTTTGAATATTTTTTTTTGCAATCATTTTAAGTGTTTCGTTTCATATGTGAGTGTGTGTGAGTTTTTGTCATTCTAATCGTCTTTGCCAAATCTGAGGGCCATTGTTAGGCTTTGTTTACTGTCAAAGGATCTTTCAAGTACATGTAAAGTATCTTTAAAGGTTTGTCTACCACTACCACATATGGGTGTGTGCATATGTCAGTTTGTTTTTTGGGTTTTTTTCTAGCTAACGAATCTTAAATGATTTCTTCTCTATAGATATTAACGTTTTCCAAAAACTCTATGACATTTCATCAATTCCTTTGCACTTCACATATGTAAGCAAACTGTATGCAAAAAAAGTATCAATTTTCATTACAAAAAGGCATGTGTGTGTTTCCAGGAATGTGTATTTGTTGTTATCTCTAATGTTAGATCTTAAATGTCCTTTTGTTTTAATAGATAATCTAAACAAATAATCTTTGCAAAAAATATTGTTCATTTTATTGTCATAAATATCACTTACATATTGATCGTTTAATTTTTTTGTTTAAATTTTTCTCTTTGTTTTGCAAAAAAATATAATTTGCAACTTAAATATGACAATTTTAAAATTTTGCAATTGTTTTTACATCATTTTAATTTCCAATGGATTTTCCATTTCATTAGATATTTTGTTCCCCGTTTCATTTATAAAAATTCTTTAGAAATTTTTTTTCACAAACAATTGCGCAATTCCCAGATGAGTTGCTGCAGTTGAGGTTTTTTTCCATTATTTTTGTATCTTAAGGATTATTTTCACCGTTTCTTTTTAAATTTGTTACTTGAATGTTTGATGAAGTTGTATTTTTTTTTGTGAAAAAGAGGCAAATATATAATTTGCATAGAAAGAGTCATAAGATACTTGATCCCTATATTTGTTTGGGGTAGATATAAGAGATTTAAGAAAAAAAGCTTCATATTTCTAAGAAAGTTTATAAAGCAGATCTTTAAAGTAATCAATTTAGAGTCAAGACTATGTAGTACTATATAGTATTATAGAAATAGTCTGAACTATACTCTAGTTTATATTGTTCTACAGTCTTATCTGTAGTCTGTACTATAATCCGCAATATAGTATGGACTATAGTCTGGTCCACAGTCCAGACCATGGTCTGGACTTTAGTCTAGTTTAGTCTGAACTGCTGATGTCTAGTCTAGTCTATAGTCTAGTCTATAGTCTAGTCTATAGTCTAGTCTATAGCCTAGTCTAAAGTCTAGTCTATAGTCTAGTCTATAGTCTAGTCTATAGTCTAGTCTATAGTCTAGTCTATAGTCTAGTCTAAAGTCTAGTCTATAGTCTAGTCTATAGTCTAGTCTATAGTCTAGTCTATAGTCTAGTCTATAGTCTAGTCTATAGTCTAGTCTATAGTCTAGTCTATAGTCTAGTCTATAGTCTAGTCTATAGTCTAGTCTATAGTCTAGTCTATAGTCTATTCTATAGTCTAGTCTATAGTCTAGTCTATAGTCTAGTCTATAGTCTAGTCTAAAGTCTAGTCTATAGTCTAGTCTATAGTCTAGTCTATAGTCTAGTCTATAGTCTAGTCTATAGTCTAGTCTAGTCTATAGTCTATTCTAGTCTATAGTCTAGTCTATAGTCTAGTCTAGTCTATAGTCTAGTCTAGTCTAGTCTAGTCTAGTCTAGTCTATAGTCTAGTCTAGTCTATAGTCTAGTCTAGTCTATAGTCTAGTCTATAGTCTAGTCTATAGTCTAGTCTATAGTCTAGTCTATAGTCTAGTCTATAGTCTAGTCTATAGTCTAGTCTATAGTCTAGTCTATAGTCTAGTCTATAGTCTAGTCTATAGTCTAGTCTATAGTCTAGTCTATAGTCTAGTCTATAGTCTAGTCTATAGTCTAGTCTAGTATACAGTCTATAGTCTAGTCTATAGTCTAGTCTATAGTCTAGTCTATAGTCTAGTCTATAGTCTAGTCTATAGTCTAGTCTATAGTCTAGTCTATAGTCTAGTCTATAGTCTAGTCTATAGTCTAGTCTATAGTCTAGTCTATAGTCTAGTCTATAGTCTAGCCTATAGTCTAGTCTATAGTCTAGTCTATAGTCTAGTCTATAGTCTAGTCTATAGTCTAGTCTATAGTCTAGTCTATAATCTAGTCTATAGTCTAGTCTATAGTCTAGTCTATAGTCTAGTCTATAGTCTAGTCTATAGTCTAGTCTATAGTCTAGTCTATAGTCTAGTCTATAGTCTAGTCTATAGTCTAGTCTATAGTCTAGTCTATAGTCTAGTCTATAGTCTAGTCTATAGTCTAGTCTATAGTCTAGTCTATAGTCTAGTCTATAGTCTAGTCTATAGTCTAGTCTATAGTCTAGTCTATAGTCTAGTCTATAGTCTAGTCTATAGTCTAGTCTATAGTCTAGTCTATAGTCTAGTCTATAGTCTGGTCTATAGTCTAGTCTATAGTCTAGTCTATAGTCTAGTCTATAGTCTAGTCTACAGTCTAGTCTATAGTCTAGTCTATAGTCTAGTCTATAGTCTAGTCTATAGTCTAGTCTATAGTCTAGTCTATAGTCTAGTCTATAGTCTAGTCTATAGTCTAGTCTATAGTCTAGTCTATAGTCTAGTCTATAGTCTAGTCTATAGTCTAGTCTATAGTCTAGTCTATAGTCTAGTCTATAGTCTAGTCTATAGTCTAGTCTATAGTCTAGTCTATAGTCTAGTCTATAGTCTAGTCTATAGTCTATAGTCTAGTCTATAGTCTAGTCTATAGTCTAGTCTATAGTCTAGTCTATAGTCTAGTCTATAGTCTAGTCTATAGTCTAGTCTAGTCTAGTCTATAGTCTAGTCTAGTCTAGTCTATAGTCTAGTCTATAGTCTAGTCTATAGTCTAGTCTATAGTCTAGTCTCTAGAGTCTAGTCTAGTATAGTCTAGTCTATAGTCTAGTCTATAGTCTAGTCCTATAGTCTAGTCTATGGTCTAGTCTATAGTCTAGTCTATAGTCTAGTCTGTAGTCTAGTCTATACTCTTATGTATAGTCTAGTCTAGTCTAGTCTATAGTCTAGACTATACTATAGTTAGACTATAGACTATAGTTTTGTCTTAAATAAATTAAATCTTCCACCTTCTTTCCATTTTAATCTTTCCATTCCTTTAGATTTTGCCCAACAATCTATTACCATTTACATGATTTCTCTTTTCAATAATGAAACATTTATGAAAAACGAATCTTGTGTGAGAAAAGTTCATAGAAAATGAAACTGAAGTTTGTTGTATACATGTATATAGTATTTAGAGAAATGGGATTTAAATGAACAATTGACAATTCAAATGAGCCATCAAAGGACCATTAAGTTTAGAGAAGCAATATATACAAAGAAAAGAGGAAATTATTTCTGTTTTTCTTTTCTATTTCTAATTCTTTAGACGCATAAGTAGAAAACATGAATAGAAACATTATGAGTTTGATAATAATTTTAAAGAATTTTTTTTTTCCAATTTTGCATTAAATGAAGAACATTATTGTTGTTTTTGTATTCTATAGAGTATTCTATAGAGTAATAAAAAAACATGAAAATTTTTATTGAAGTTATGTTAAGGGAAGAAGGATTATGAATGTATTTAACAGAAATTAAGAAAATTTAAATTTATTTTCAAAATGTTGAGAGAGTTATTGATCTCAGCGGCTACAGTATATCAGTATGTTAGTCTATCAGTCTTGGTGTCAACGGTTCGATTCTCATCTAGCACTCTGCCCATAGCCTAGTCTATAGCCTTGTCTATAGTCTAGTCTATAGTCTAGTCTATAGTCTAGTCTATAGTCTAGTCTATAGTCTAGTATATAGTCTAGTCTATAGTCTAGTCTATAGTCTAGTCTATAGTCTAGTCTATAGTCTAGTCTATAGTCTAGTCTATAGTCTAGTCTATAGTCTAGTCTATAGTCTAGTCTATAGTCTAGTCTATAGTCTAGTCTATAGTCTAGTCTATAGTCTAGTCTATAGTCTAGTCTATAGGCTAGTCTATAGTCTAGTCTATAGTCTAGTCTATAGTCTAGTCTATAGTCTAGTCTATAGTCTAGTCTATAGTCTAGTCTATAGTCTAGTCTATAGTCTAGTCTATAGTCTAGTCTATAGTCTAGTCTATAGTCTAGTCTATAGTCTAGTCTATAGTCTAGTCTATAGTCTAGTCTATAGTCTAGTCTATAGTCTAGTCTATTATCAAGTCTATAGTCTAGTCTGTAGCTTAGTCTACAGTCTAGTCTGTAATCTTGTCTGTAGTCTAGTCTATTGTCTAGTCTATAAGCTATAGTCTAGTCTATAGTCTAGTCTATAGTCTAGTCTATTATCTAGTCTATAGTCTAGTCTATAGCTTAGTCTACAGTCTAGTCTGTAATCTTGTCTGTAGTCTAGTCTATTGTCTAGTCTATAAGCTAGTCTATAGTCTAGTCTTTATTGTAGTCTGTAGTTTACTCTATAGTCCATTATATAATATAATATATAGCTTAGTCTACAGTCTAGCCTGTAGTCTAGTCTATAGTCTAGTCTATAAACTAGTGAGTGGTCTAGTCTACAGGCTATTTTAATTCTATTCTGTAGTTTACTCTATAGTCCAGTCTATAGTCTTATATATAGCGTAGCCTACAGCCTATAGTCTTGTCGTTAGTCTAGTCTATAGCCTAGTCTATAATCCAGTCTATAGCATAGCCGATAGCTTAGTCTATAGTATAGTCTACTGTATAGGCTATTCTTTAGTCTAGCCTGTATTTTAGTCTATAGTCTAGTCTATAGTCTAGTCTATAGCCTAGTCTATAGTCCTTTAAACAATCTTTGTTATTAAAATATTTTTTAAATTGCCAAAAAATATGTATTTTCGCTTTTTATGCAAATGAGCATCTAAGGACAAGTGAGGCGTAGAAAATCCCTGTTTTTAAATACAAAATCCAACAAAGGAAATAAAACGTTGCCTGGGTAGCGATTAGAACTTACAATATCGAGTTGATATTGGCAACCTGCTCCCTTAAAAATATTTAAAACGAATTATATAAAATTCCTTTTATTAACATTTGTTAAGTATTGTCACAGGCAAAAGAACACGTTTTGCAAGACATGTCCTTTTTTTCTTGTTGTAACATGAAAAAAGAAAAATGTTGCTATTTTGGTTAAATTTATAGCACTTTTTTGAAGTATTAAGATTTTTAACGCCCTTTAGGTGAAAAAAAACGGATATAGGTTGTATATGATTTTCAGGGAATTATTATTTATACTGAGAATTTGGAGAGAAAAAAGAACAAGTAACCGATAAATATTTAACACACAGATAATTGACTTTACAGAGATTTGCTGTGTTTTTGAATGAATTAAATGAATGGTTGTAGGAGAATAGTTTGTAGTAGAGATCAGCTGAGTCAGAGAACGCTTTGAGGTTAGTAAGGTATGATGCTGAGCTATACAATTGTCTTAATATAATAACAACTACTAAGAATACATATCCAACAGTTCTAGTGTTTAATTTTTATAGAGATCGTTTGTTTAAAGTTTAAATTTCAATGGCGGATATTTTATTATAGGCACAATGATACATACACACATCCTTAGCCAAAGGTGTCAAAGTCATAATTCGTAAATCCCTTTTTAAGGTTCTTAACGAAACTACGAAGACACACTCTCACACTTTTTGTTTCTATTCTCATATATGTTTAAAGAGAAAGCAGGACAGTGGACTTTTCATAACAATTTCCAATTCTCGTGTACGTGTTTAATTATAAGAGAGTGTAGGTGTGTCACAAATACATACACTTAATATGTGGAGAGAAGATTACAGGATGTGTAACACCTTGCCAGCCTTTAAAAATGCACATGAATGAATATTTCCCATTTATAGTGCTGGTCTTTTGTCTTCCACGTACTGACTACATTTATGAACAAAAAAAATTTTTAAAGAAAAAACAAGAACAAAAGCCTGGAAACAAAGTTATGAAAACGTAACAAAAAATGAAGAAGCACAATTCTATAGATCTCAAGGAGAAACAACTGAAAACAATAGAGAAAAAAATACAAAAAAATTTTAAATACTAGGACGTGTAATAAAACAAAAGCACAGTATGAATTCTGCAGGAGGATACATACACACACGAACACATAAACCTACTCCTTCATACACACACACTTTAACTTATAACTGAGGAACAGAAAAAAGAATGAATTAAAAAAAATTGTTAAGAGAATTGAATGTGAAAATGAATAAATAACTGAATGACTAGAAGAATGAATAAATGAATGAATTGAATGCAAAAGCAAGATACCCGCCATTAATGAAAACAATAACAATTATTGTTTCAAGCATTACAGAAGAACAGTATGAAATTTTTCGAAAAAAAAAGAGTGAAAAGAGGGAAGATACTAAAAAAGAATAAGAATAAAGTGCATTTGTTAAACGGACACCAGAACTAATGCGATAACAAGTGTATGGAAAGAAAGAAGAACACAGAAACAAGTCAAGAGAATGAATGAATGAATAAAAAAATGCATGAATGACTGACACAATTCAGGAAAACTGAATGCAACACAAGAAAAATAAACAAATAAAACAACAATTTAGGAGATACATAAAAACTGTTACACTTACCCACCAACTGATGGCAAGTTCCCAAGCCCACCACCACCGACTGACTGTACCTTTTCTTAATAAAATTCCCATTATTGCTGAAAAATGGAACACAGGACAAGTGACATGATTAGTTTAAGGTTACTTGTAGCACGTTTAGGGTTTTATACGGCAAATCGTTACAAAACGTGTTCTTTACAAAAGAAATTTCAAATTGAGAACAATTCTTCGGGAGAAAAAAACCTCTTAAAAAGACAGACGTCGGCGAAATTAACCTCGAAGGTAAGGATATCTCAAAAACCCCGAAAAAAACGAGGAAGGAGAAGCTGGACAGTGGTAAAGTAAAAGAGCCGACATCTTGGGCCAAAGTTGTCAGAAGAAGACACCGGGACGATCTCTGACTAGAAGACCTAGTCAACAATAAGATAGTGAACCACACAAACGCTTCGAAGGGCAAACTACCAATATAGCAACAGAGTAAAATAGAAGACCTGGTCGACAATAAGCAATCGCTTCAAAGGACAAACAACCAATAGAGAGCGTGAGCTGCGAGTTCAGCATGGGCACGATATTGATGAGGTTGTGATCTCACCAATGTGTTAGCACCCTAAATCCCTCCTCCCTGGGACGGCGCTAAGCTGGGACAGGCAAAGAAGAGCGAACTTCCGTTGCTCTTAAAGTCCACTGTCTACATAAAAGGATAATGGGTCAGCAAACTGGCTAATGAAGATGTACTGGAAATTCTTGGTGGCCAAAATGCTGAGCTGGCCGTGGAAAAATGGTATGTCTTTTACAGAAAAGAAGAAGAACCTGAGCGAACTTTATTTTTAATAGCTATCGACCGGAATTCCATGGCTAGTGTTGCCAAGAATAAAGGTAGGGCTTACTTCGCCTCTAAAGCTGTTAAATTCAAAATTGGGAAGGTGCCGATTGGAAGGGCTATTACAACTCGAAAAACCGAAGACCACAGCATCACTAGCCACTACTGATAACATTGAGGAGTCAAATCCTAAAAGAAGAGGACGATCTCTGACTAGAAGACCTAGTCAACAATAAGATAGTGAACCACACAAACGCTTCGAAGGGCAAACTACCAATATAGCAACAGAGTAAAATAGAAGACCTGGTCGACAATAAGCAATCGCTTCAAAGGACAAACAACCAATAGAGAGCGTGAGCTGCGAGTTCAGCATGGGCACGATATTGATGAGGTTGTGATCTCACCAATGTGTTAGCACCCTAAATCCCTCCTCCCTGGGACGGCGCTAAGCTGGGACAGGCAAAGAAGAGCGAACTTCCGTTGCTCTTAAAGTCCACTGTCTACATAAAAGGATAATGGGTCAGCAAACTGGCTAATGAAGATGTACTGGAAATTCTTGGTGGCCAAAATGCTGAGCTGGCCGTGGAAAAATGGTATGTCTTTTACAGAAAAGAAGAAGAACCTGAGCGAACTTTATTTTTAATAGCTATCGACCGGAATTCCATGGCTAGTGTTGCCAAGAATAAAGGTAGGGCTTACTTCGCCTCTAAAGCTGTTAAATTCAAAATTGGGAAGGTGCCGATTGGAAGGGCTATTACAACTCGAAAAACCGAAGACCACAGCATCACTAGCCACTACTGATAACATTGAGGAGTCAAATCCTAAAAGAGAGGAAGTTACCACTAACTCGCCAAAAGAAAGTGCAGCTGGCCTTTTCAAAATTGGAAGGCGCCGATTGAAAGGGCTGTTAAAACCGTCCCAGACAAAGACACTAAAACACCTAAGACGGTATTCAAAGCATCATTAGCAAGTGCTAGTAATGTTGAGGAGTCAAATCCTAAAAGCGAGGATGAAGACAGAACAGCAGTGCTTTCCAAAATTGAGAAGACTGATATTCCTGCCTGATAAGGTCACCGCAGTGCCGTCAATAGTACCCACTGCAACCGAAGGCTACCCAGAGGAGTCAAATCCAAGAGCGCAGAGGTGTTCACCAACTCGCTGGAAGTCAATTAAATGGATGACCATGATTGAGATTAGCCAAATAAGCCTCCATCAGAGCGAGACAGCTACTAACGCTCTGATGGCTGAAATTAACACAGACAAGTAAGATACATATAACTTTAATCCAGGAACCTTGGACTTGGATTCGCAACAAGATTTCTGGATTAAATCACGTAAATTTCCAACTTTTCTACGTTGTTACAGGGTCTCGCCCGAGAACTTGTATTTTCTCCTCTCGACAGGATTATCTACATCGGATGCAACGATGCTGAAGCAAGATCGTGGCAACATATACCTTGCATCTGTTTACCTGCCCTTGGATTCCCCGACACTACCACCAACGTAGGATCTGATAAAACTGTGATACAAACACCAATCGCAGAGGACTAGGCCCTCATGGATTTCCTTAGACTTGATCGCATTGAACTTAGGTAATAAAGCTACCTTCGTCAATAGAATCAGAGAAGAAGTATTAGCTATATTAACTATATGTTCAAAAGAGATTATAAACGAAATTCAGTATTGAAGAGTTTCGGACGAGCACTCCTTTTCTGATCATCGCTACATAAGATTCAAAATACTACGGCAACCACCAAAGCCGATAAAGTTTTCGAAATAAGTCTAAATCTAACTGGTCAATGGACCTTACTAAAGTTACCATTTATGTCAGAACACTTTTCAATGTGAATTCAAAATATTTGTGAGAGAATTCCATAAGGCCTCTTGGAATAATGAAACGGTGGGTAAAACCTCAAAGATCCTATGGGGTGACCCCGATGAGAGCAAGGCGAGAAATCTCCTCAAAATGAGCAATTCTGATTTTAGTATGACGGTACGTATTCTAAGTGGACACACAGGATTACGAGCACATCTATACAAAATTGGACGTGTGGATTCAGACGAATGTAGAGCTTGTGGAGAGGACAGTGAAACTCTGTAACACTTTCTTTGCCATTGTCAGGCATTCGTCGAAGTTAGATCCAAGTATCTAGGAAGTGATGTTGTTCCGAAAATAACACACAATAAATAACATTACACAGGAATTCAGTTTAATCATTCACCACATCATTTCAATTAAGAAATGAGAACAACACAACATATGGATGCATTTAGAGTACTCATCTGTTTAAAACTAAACTTTTTCCCAGCGTTCAACCAAAAACACTTGGCCACAGCCATAGTGGTTGTTGCTGTTAATCAGAAGCTTATTTGACATGATTTTCAATAAAAAAATATACAGAAAATAATAATAAAATATGAAAGATAAAAAAGTAAATACTGGACCAAAACTATAACACAATATCATATATAAACAGAACAACAACAAAAGAGCAACAAAAAAAATGATTCTATCTTTCTATGTCCATTAAAATGAATGACAGTAAACAGGATACAAATAATGTACAGAACAATAATACATTTGTATTTGTAGGTATTTTATTAAACACATATTGAGAAAAAAACCTTTATGATGATTTGCAGTTTTAGTATTTTTGGGTTTGTTTTTTTTTTTATAGGAAAAAATATCAAAGAATTTTCTTAAAAAAAACTGCTAAATGGATAATGAACACTGATAAAAAATAATAAGATTCAAATTATAAATTAATACTTCTTTCAATAGACAAAATAAATTAATTTCTAAATTTAATTTTAATAAATCATTCAAACAAGATTTTGTATTTTCAAATGTCAAAAAATCTCAAATTTTTCATGTAAATGGTGTTTTATTATAATATTATACATTTTTCTGCCTTTTGAGCCTATTTTGAGATGTTCGAAAATTCGAACTTAATTTAGAAATTAATAAAAATGTCAAAAAACTTGTAAAATTTAACTTAAATAATGTTTAACTATAAAATTTTCTCTAGCTTATGGATTTTCCTGCATTTTGAGCCAAATTTTTAATGTTCGAAAATTCGAACTTAATTTCGAAATTTGAGAAAATTTGCAAAAATGTCCAAAAATCTCTAACTTTTAACTCAAATGGTGATTTATTATAAGACTTTCTCTAGATAACACATTTTCTTGCATTTTGAACCAAATTTGTAATGTTCGAAAATTCGAACTTAATTTCGAAATTTGAGAAAATTTGCAAAAATGTCAAAAATCTCAAACTTTTGACTTAAATGGTGTTTTATTATAAGACATTCTCTAGATAACACATTTTCCTGCATTTTGAGCCAAATTTGTGATGTTCGAAAATTCGAACTTAATTTCGAAATTTGAGAAAACTTGCAAAAATGTTCAAAAATCTCAAACATTTTACTCAAATTGATTTTTATTATAATACTTTTTCAAGATTATGCATTTTCCTGCATTTTGAACCAAATTTGTAATATTCGAAAATTCGAACTTAATTTCGAAATTTGCGAAAATGTCCAAAAATCTCAAACTTTTTACTTAAAAGACGTTTTATTGCAAGAATTTCTCTAGATAACACATTTTGCTGCATTTTTAGCCAAATTTGTAATGTTCGAAAATTCGAACTTAATTTCGAAATTTGCGAAAATTTGCAAAAATGTCCAAAAATCTCAAAATATTAGCTTTAAAGTTGTTTCATTATACACATCTCAGTAGATTATACATTTTCTTGCATTTTGAGCCAAATTCATAATGTTCGAAAATTCGAACTTATTTTCGAAATTAATAAAAATTTCTAAAAACCTTCAAAAATTACTTTTAATAATGTTTTACGAACTTTATATTGTTAGATTACCAAATTTTCTTTATTTTTCACTCAATTGGCGATGTTCGAAAAATTCGAACTTAATTTCGAAATTAGCAGAAATGTCTTAAAACCTTTGAAATTTAACTTTAATAGCTTTTAGCTGAAAATTTATAAAATTTTTTTATTTTTGGCATAATTTTGTGAATTTCGAAAATTCGAATTTATGTTCGAAATTTGCTAGAATGTCGGAAAATCTAAAATTTGTAACCTAAATGTTGTTTTATTATAATACTTCCACCAGATTGCACATTTTCTTGCATTTTGAGCCTAATTAGTGATGTTCGAAAATTCGAACTTAATTTCGAAATTAGCAAAAATGTTAAAAAATCTCAAAATATTTACTTTAAAGTTGTTGTAATATAAAAATTTCAGTAGATTACACATTTTCTTGCATTTTCAGCCTAATTAGTGATGTTCGAAAATTCGAACTTAATTTCGAAATTAATAAAAATGCCTAAAAATCTCTAATATAAAGCTGAATGCTTAATAGCGTTAGTCGTCAATATGTTTGCTTTAGTTTTTCTTAATTTGAATCAAAATAGTTTCGCTTACTTTACAGCTTCTGTGGCAGCAGTTAAAGAACATTTTTTTTTTATAATTTAAACATTATTTGCTTGTCAATTGAACGTTATATTAGCAATTAGTTCCCTATTAATGGCGTTATTTGTTACACATATGTTTGATTTGCTATAATTTATGGAACTGCTAACAGGTCACGCCTAATTTCAAATATTTTACATAACATGCAAATATTTAGTGATCAAATTTTGCCACCAGCTGTTCACTTTTTTTTGGCAAATATGTATGTAACCCTTTTGTTTTTTTAAATATTGCAAAAACTAAAACCCATTAATGAATATCGATTAATGCAGAAAAAAAGCATTAAATTGTTGTCAATGCAGCCATAAAATTAAGCGTTAAAGGTTATGACCTTTTACACGCCTCCTTAGGAGGCGTTTACATGTGGTGTCATGGGGTAACATCTTTATTTAAGAAATAAAAAACTTTAAAATCAATTTTTTTAAATTGCAAAATCAAAAATTAATGACTTTTTATAGGCAACACCTACTTTTTTCGAAATAGTGCAAATTTTAACAATTTCTTACTTTATGGCAAAAAATCTGAGAGAAAAAAATTCCCTTATGGGGTAGTGGTGGTGGCTTTTAAATTTAACACAGTTTTAAATTAATTGTTTAAAATTGTTTCACAATTAACAAAGGCTCTAAATAACATTCAAATAACCGTAAGGGGTTAAATTTCGCCTTACAACAATAACAATAATGACACCATTAAATTTATACGGCTACATTTTCCATAAATTTCTAAAATCACAAAAAAAGAAACAATTTAAATGTATTTGTATTATACTCACTTTGAATTTGTAATGTTCTCACGTCCTCACTGTTGTGCTGCTGCTACAACCCTTTTTCTTCTAATAGTAATAATTTTAGCATTTCCAGCCGCTTTGTTAATTTCCTTTCTTTGTCGTCGTTTACGCTCTTCATTTCGAAATTTGCCGAACTCTTGTGGTTTAAGTGTCAAACTATGTAGTTCTAATGAATGGTTTTGTAGTAACTTAAAAAAAATCACAAAAAGTTCCACGTTGTAATAAAAAAGTGTTGTTACTGTGTTCTAAATATTGGTAAATCATGTTGAGCCGTTTCCGTTTTTTAAGATTTTTTTTAGGCAAAGGCTGCTGTTAACTGCTTGCTGCCTGGTGTTGCTCCCTGTGTAGTCGTCCTAAAAGTTTAAAACAGTTTTATTGTTAAATAAAGTATTTAATGTAAAAGTGTGCTTAAAATCATTTATGAGAAACATTTAATACAAATTCTCACTTGTTTTCAAGTTTTCCTTTAATTTGAGTATAATTTTGAGATTTTAGAAAATTCGAACTTAATTTCGAAATTTCTAAAAAAGGCTAAAAGTCCTTAAAAATTAACTTTAGAGCAATTTTAGCGCTAAATATGACTAGATTTTAACATTTCCTTTAATTTAAACCTAATTTTGTGATTTTCGAAAATTCGAACTTAATTTCGAAATTCCAGAAAATGTCTAAAAATCGTTAAATTTCATCTTATTGCAGTTTTATTGTGAAAATATCTTTTAAGCCCATGTTTTCTTCCAAATTTGAGCCCAAATTGTGATTTTCGAAATTTCGAACTTAATTTCGAAATTCTCAAAAATGTCTTAAAATCTTACAAAGTTGATTTTAATGTTAACTAAATACAAATATTGGTAGATTTTAAGTTTTCCTGCATTTTGAGCCTAATTTTGTGATTTTCGAAAATTCGAACTTAATTTCGAAAATCCCAAAAATGTCTAAAAACCGTTAAAATTTAACTAATATGTAGTTGTATTGTGAAAAAATCGTTAAATCTCACAATTTTAGTCTAATTTGTGATATTCGAAAATTCGAACTTAATTTCGAAAATTCTCAAAAATGTAAAAAAATCTTAGAATAATGATTTTAATTTAAATTTTTTGCTAGATTACCAGTTTTGAGGCATTTTAGGTCAAATTAGTGATTTTCGAAAATTCGAACTTAATTTCGAAATTTTCGAAAATGTCTAAAAATAGTGGAAAAACACTATTAAGTCTATTTTACTATAGAAATACAAAATTTTCTTCAATTTGAGCATAATTTAGGATTTTCGAAAATTCAAACTTAATTTCGAAATTTTCAAAAATGCTTCAAAATCGCTTGAAACGTTAATTTTACATAATTTTCGATATAATTATTTAAAAATATTAAATTTTGTTTACCATTAAGCTTAAATTTTGGATATTCGAAAATTCGAACTTAATTTTGAAATTTTTGAAAAAGCCTTTTCATGTTAAAACTTTTAATAATATTGTCATCATCAATATTCATTGTTTAAACTTAAAAGATGCCAAACAAAAATGCACGTCGCACCTGAGAACTTTATAGAATTTTAAATGATTAAGAAAAGGGGGAAACGTCAAAACTACAGCTAAAGTAAAAGACAAGATAATATGAGATGAAATGATATTCTTAAAAACATTTAACACGTTTTCGCACATTAATCATAACCACTTAAGAAAAAAAGCTCTCTTCCCAAAAAAAAAAAAAAACAGCAACAACTACAACAATAACAATAATAATTTCAAACAACAATAGAGCAACTAACAAAAGAAAATAATAAAAAAACTGAAAATGAAAAAATATATCACAAAAAGAAGAAGATACATTATGAATAATAACAAACAACAGCAACAACAACAAACAAACTATTCAATAAATATTTCACTCTCATATTACAACAACTGTGGCATGAAAATGTTTTAAAACTAATAAATATTTATTATTTTACGCCATTAATAATAAAAAAAAAGACACAACTCTTGTTGTTGTTGACGAGAGCTCTAACTTTAGGCCTATTGTTTGTTCCCTTAGAGAGCTTGAGCTGAGGTTTTGTTTGTTATTATCCCCCCATTGTTTGTGTAACAATTTTTCAAAGATTCATAAACAAAGGCATCCATCCATCTATACCATGTAAATAACACTTCGTTACGTTAAAAATTATAAAATTATTAATATTCTTTCCTGACGTTCTTCTTGATTTTTGAAAAGTTTCTTAGGTCTCTGAAGTCGTGTCAATATTAACACTGCAACTTGTAGCAAAACAATAACGCACAGTTTTTGTGGCAGCCAGTGCAGTGTGTACATCTTCTTTCTCACTGATTTAAAATGATGAACGTGTTATTAAATCTTTTTTTTTTTTTCGTTTTTTCCTTTACCTTATAACTCATAAATGAAGGTGGTAAAAGTGCCTGGGGAATTATAGTTTTAATATTCTATTCAAAAGAAGAAACAAACAAAAACATCTGAAAGTTTTTTTCAATAACTTTTTAACAAATAAATATTGATTTTCTTATGACTTTATATGGGTTCATAATTCATCAACAGTTTGAGTCTAATTTCTATAGAAGAATTGCACAAATTTCTATAGAAAATTTGCTCTATAAAGAGCACAAATTTCTATAGAAAATTTGCTCTATAGAGAGCACAAATTTCTATAGAAAATTTGCTCTAATAAGAGCACAAATTTCTATTGAAAATTTGCTCATGCTAAGAGCACAGTTTTCTATAGAAAATCTACTCTATAAAGAGAAAAAATTTCTATAGAAAATTTGCTCTATAAAGAGCACAAATTTCTATAGAAAATTTGCTCTATAAAGAGCACAAATTTCTATAGAAAATTTGCTCTATAAAGAGCACAAATTTCTATAGAAAATTTGCTCTATAAAGAGCACAAATTTCTATAGAAAATTTGCTCTATAAAGAGCACAAATTTCTATAGAAAATTTGCTCTATAAAGAGCACAAATTTCTATAGAAAATTTGCTCTATAAAGAGCACAAATTTCTATAGAAAATTTGCTCTATAAAGAGCACAAATTTCTATAGAAAATTTGCTCTATAAAGAGCACAAATTTCTATAGAAAATTTGCTCTATAAAGAGCACAAATTTCTATAGAAAATTTGCTCTATAAAGAGCACAAATTTCTATAGAAAATTTGCTCTATAAAGAGCACAAATTTCTATAGAAAATTTGCTCTA
This sequence comes from Lucilia sericata, assembly GCF_015586225.1. Classification (NCBI taxonomy): domain Eukaryota; kingdom Metazoa; phylum Arthropoda; class Insecta; order Diptera; family Calliphoridae; genus Lucilia; species Lucilia sericata. Next base: position 143,701 of record NW_023995120.1, on the reverse strand, counting down.
TAAAGAGCACAAATTTCTATAGAAAATTTGCTCTATAAAAAGCACAAATTTCTATAGAAAATTTTCTCTATACAGAGCGAAAATTTACTCTATAAAGAGCACAAATTTCTATAGAAAATTTGCTCTATAAAAAGCACAAATTTCTATAGAAAATTTTCTCTATACAGAGCACAATTTACTATAGAAAATTTGCTCTATAAAGAGCACAAATTTCTATAGAAAATGTGCTCTATAAGGGCACAAATTTCTATAGGAAATGTGCTCTATAAAGACAGCAAATATCTATAGAAAATTTACTCTATAAAGAGCACAGTTTTCTATAGAAAATTTGCTTCTGTTAAGAGCACAGTTTTCTATAGAAAATTTGCTTCTGTTAAGAGCACAGTTTTCTATAGAAAATTTGCTCCTGTTAAAAGCACAGTTTTCTATAGAAAATTTGCTTCTGTTAAGAGCACAATTTTCTATAGAAAATTTGCTTCTGTTAAGAGCACAGTTTTCTATAGAAAATTTGCTTCTGTTAAGAGCACAGTTTTCTATAGAAAATTTGCTTCTGTTAAGAGCAAAGTTTTCTATAAAAAATTTGCTCCTGTTAAGAGCACAGTTTTCTATAGAAAATTTGCTCCTGTTAAGAGCACAGTTTTCTATAGAAAATTTGCTCCTGTTAAGAGCACAGTTTTCTATAGAAAATTTGCTCCTGTTAAGAGCACAGTTTTCTATAGAAAATTTGCTCCTGTTAAGAGCACAGTTTTCTATAGAAAATTTGCTCCTGTTAAGAGCACAGTTTTCTATAGAAAATTTGCTCCTGTTAAGAGCACAGTTTTCTACAGAAAATTTGCTCCTGTTAAGAGCACAGTTTTCTATAGAAAATTTGCTTCTGTTAAGAGCACAGTTTTCTATAGAAAATTTGCTTCTGTTAAGAGCACAGTTTTCTATAGAAAATTTGCTTCTGTTAAGAGCACAGTTTTCTATAGAAAATTTGCTTCTGTTAAGAGCACAGTTTTCTATAGAAAATTTGCTTCTGTTAAGAGCACAGTTTTCTATAGAAAATTTGCTTCTGTTAAGAGCACAGTTTTCTATAGAAAATTTGCTTCTGTTAAGAGCACAGTTTTCTATAGAAAATTTGCTTCTGTTAAGAGCACAGTTTTCTATAGAAAATTTGCTTCTGTTAAGAGCACAGTTTTCTATAGAAAATTTGCTTCTGTTAAGAGCACAGTTTTCTATAGAAAATTTGCTTCTGTTAAGAGCACAGTTTTCTATAGAAAATTTGCTTCTGTTAAGAGCACAGTTTTCTATAGAAAATTTGCTTCTGTTAAGACCACAGTTTTCTCTACAAGATTAAGCAAGAGTATAGTTTTCTCTAGAAATGTGCTTCCATTAAGAGCAGTTTTCTGTAGAAAATTTGCTCGTGTTAAGAGCCCAGTTTGCTTCTGTGAAAAGACAGTTTCTATAGAAACTTTGCTCCTGTTAAGAGTACAGTTTTTTAATCCTAAATAAATTCACTTAATATGTTTGCATAATATTGACATTATACTATTTTTCAAATCACTTATCCTGGCAAAATATATGACATAATTTACATTACAATCAATGCTACGACCCATAAACAGATTTAATCCTAAATAATGAATTGTTTATTTTGCATTAACAAAACAACCCGTTAACAATTCGATAGAAAACTAAGTTTTCAATTTAAATAATTTCAAATATCCCAATTCAAAACCAAGTGCGCTGGAAGTGTGCTTCTGGTTTTCTACAATATAATAAGAAAAATTCAAGATAATTTAAGAAAAATTACAACTTAAATTAAGGACCTTTTCTTTTACTTGGCGTGTTTGGCATATCAAAACATAAAATTATTTAAATTTTTTTTTTGTTTTTTCAGCAATTTATCACTGAAAATAATGTCAAGCAGCAAATAATAGGAAATAAAGAAGAAAGGATGGTGGTTGGTTTGTGCCACAACAGAAGCAGCAATGCAGCACATTTAAATTGAAAGTGATTTGCATATGAAGAAATAAACACACTATATGCCTCCCCAAGGAATAAACCCCTGGAAATAAAAACCTTGTTGCTACAAAGACCAAAGAAATGGCTTTTGTTCAAATTGAAAAAAATGTGAATGTATGTATTTATTACAGAATTCTGTTGTTGTTGGTCCCCATAGTATTTTGTATTTATATAGAGAGAGAGAGATTGTGCCAAAGTGATCAATAATTTGACGTTGTAAATGTTGTCACATTATGTTTATGAAATTATTTTGTAAATATTAACATTTGATGAACAATAATAAATTGTTCGAATTGTTATTTGCGACATTATTACAAATAATGATGTGTAAAATGTTCTATAATTGATGGGTAATCAATCAAAGATGTTGTGGAAATATGCACTTGTTTTGAAGTGGTTAAGGAAGAGTAACTATGCATTATTCAAATTTGAACAGGAGCAAATTTTCTATAGAAATATGAACTCTTAACAGAAGCAAATTTTCTATAGAAATTTGAACTCTTAGCGGGAGCAAATTTTCTATAGAAAACTGTGCTCTTAACAGAAGCAAATTTTCTATAGAAAACTGTGCTCTTAACAAAAGCAAATTTTCTATAGAAAACTGTGCTCTTAACAAAAGCAAATTTTCTATAGAAAACTGTGCTCTTAACAAAAGCAAATTTTCTATAGAAAACTGTGCTCTTAACAGAAGCAAATTTTCTATAGAAAACTGTGCTCTTAACAGGAGCAAATTTTCTATAGATAACTGTGCTCTTAACAGCAGCAAATTTTCTATAGAAAACTGTGCTCTTAACAGAAGCAAATTTTCTATAGAAAACTGTGCTCTTAACAGAAGCAAATTTTCTATAGAAAACTGTGCTCTTAACAGAAGCAAATTTTCTATAGAAAACTGTGCTCTTAACAAAAGCAAATTTTCTATAGAAAACTGTGCTCTTAACAAAAGCAAATTTTCTATAGAAAACCGTGCTCTTAACAGAAGCAAATTTTCTATAGAAAACTGTGCTCTTAACAGGAGCAAATTTTCTATAGAAAACTGTGCTCTTAACAGGAGCAAATTTTCTATAGAAAACTGTGCTCTTAACAGGAGCAAATTTTCTATAGAAAACTGTGCTCTTAACAGCAGCAAATTTTCTATAGAAAACTGTGCTCTTAACAGAAGCAAATTTTCTATAGAAAACTGTGCTCTTAACAGAAGCAAATTTTCTATAGAAAACTGTGCTCTTAACAGAAGCAAATTTTCTATAGAAAACTGTGCTCTTAACAGAAGCAAATTTTCTATAGAAAACTGTGCTCTTAACAGAAGCAAATTTTCTATAGAAAACTGTACTCTTAACAGCAGCAAATTTTCTATAGAAAACTGTGCTCTTAACAGAAGCAAATTTTCTATAGAAAACTGTGCTCTTAACAGAAGCAAATTTTCTATAGAAAACTGTGCTCTTAACAGAAGCAAATTTTCTATAGAAAACTGTGCTCTTAACAGAAGCAAATTTTCTATAGAAAACTGTGCTCTTAACAGAAGCAAATTTTCTATAGAAAACTGTGCTCTTAACAGAAGCAAATTTTCTATAGAAAACTGTGCTCTTAACAGAAGCAAATTTTCTATAGAAAACTGTTCTCTTAACAGGAGCAAAGTTTCTAGGGAAATCTTTACTCTTAACAGAAGCAAATTTTCTAGAGAAAACTTTGCTCTTAACAGAAGCAAATTTTCTATAGAAAACTGTGCTCTTGACAGCAGTAAATTTTTGCTCTTAACAGTAGCAGAAAATTTGCTGCTGTTAGGAGCACAGTTTTCTATATGTGCTCTTAACAGCAGCAAATTTTCTATAGAAAACTGTGCTCTTAACACAGCAAATTTTCTATAGAAAACTGTGCTCTTAACAGAAGCAAATTTTCTATAGAAAACTGTGCTCTTAACAGAAGCAAATTTTCTATAAAAAACTGTGCTCTTAACAGAAGCAAATTTTCTATAGAAAACTGTGCTCTTAACAGCATCAAATTTTCTATAGAAAACTGTGCTCTTAACAGCAGCAAATTTTCTATAGAAAACTGTGCGCTTAACAGCAGCAAAATTTCTATAGGAATTAAGGCTCTTGACAGAAGTAAATTTTCTATAGAAATAGTTTTTTTATGTCTCGAAGGACCATTTTTTTAATTTTAAATGGAAATGTTACTTTAAATTTAATTAAATTGAAGGAACAAACTGTTAATAGTTTTAGACAGAAATTTATGACCTTTCAAAAAAACTAAACGCGTAAATTGTAAACACCCATTAAATGACACTATTTGGGTCATTTTCATTAGTAAACGAAAAACTATAAAAACATTAAAGTTATAGTTCATAACTCTTTAACAACCCCTTGTATACCAAAAGGCATAACTTTACTCTTCATTATGGTGTGTGAATCCTTTTTTTTTCTATTTCGTAATAAAAACTAAATATTCTCCAGACAATAAATTTAAATTAGTTTAAAGGGACTACAAAATCCATGTAATGCTTTGTCTATAGATAATTGCTACAAGATGCTCCTTTTTTGTAAACGTAAAGGACATACACAGGATTCTTGAAAGAAAAGAAAAAAGAGATCATGATAAAAGAAAAACAAATTTTTAACAATAGAAAACAATTGCGATAAATAGCCGTAAGGGTCAAAATCAAGAAACAAAATTTAAAACAAAATCTACCCTCCCCTCCCCTTTTCTAAGGTAGTAGTTAACTTTTATACTTTTTTTCTGGTAGCTAGAAGATTCCTCTCAATGTCCTTTTAATTTTAATTGTATTTTCTTTAAGGTTTTTGTTTTTTCTTTTTGCTCTTCTGGGGAGTTTCTGCTTAATTTACAGCTTGTCATTTGATTTGTAAGGAATATTAGCAACTATAAACTGGTATTTTAGTTTTTCATTTTAGAGCCTCCTTTTCTAATAAGAGGCGAGTCTTCTTTTGCTACAAATGTGGTTGACAATGTTGTAAGATAATAAAAATAAGAAAATTTATAAATTTAAGAAAATTTTTATTATAAAGCGTTACTAATAAGACCAAAACATTTGATTTATTAAACTACTAGTCAGACAATAGCCTAAGTTATAAAAGTAACCTAAATAGAATTGTTAATAAAAAAATAAAAGAAAATTACATTTCTATTAATTTACACATATGTCCATAAAAACCTTTTGGATTACCTTAAAAACATTACCTTTTTTTTCCTCTATTCTTTCATTTGAATATTCCTTTTATTTAAATAGATTTGTTTTTGATTAGGAAAACACACAAGAAAACCATCATTTGAATTGACCACTAGTGGCAAAATTGCTCATTATAATCCGATTATAGACACAATGTCTGTCATTCAAATCATTCAAGTAGTTGACCATTTCACGCATCATGTGAGTGGAAAAAAAGAAAGAAAACCTTGAAGACATACTAGCAAAAGAAAAAATTATAAAAGAAAACCATTTAAATTTATACTCTTAGTAGCCACTTTTTTATGCGAACAATGGCACAAAAAAAACCACATAGAAATTGGTCCATTTAATAGGGAGATTAGGTTTTTTGTCTCTTAACCAAGGCAACTTTCGTTGCTAAGTAGTGCTTTGTAAATGAAGTCCTTGTAAGGATTAGGAAACTAATATATATTACTTGAATTATGTGACAATTGTTAAAGGAAAAATAAAAAAATGGTTTTAAAAATACAGTCACATTTTTCTTGTTGATTTCTAAATCCCATTCTAATACAGTTTTAGTCCATATATCTCGTTCAGGTTCAAATCTACTTTAATACCAATTGAGTTTTAGTTCAAAAACATCTAACATTTTCTTGCTAAAAACCTTAAATATCCTCAGCCCAAGCTAGATAATTGTAAAAATATCTTTACATTTAATTTCTTGCTTATTATTTGTTTTAAATTTATTACTTATCTTTATGATTCCGCTATTTAATACATACTAAAAAAACTACCAAAAAACTTTTCTTTTTTTTTCTCTCAAAAAATACCTCTTTACCACCACAATGGTTACAAAAGCTTCGTCAGCAATATTATTTTTATTTCTAAGTATTAATTTAACTATATATTTTTATGATTTTTATTATTTTAATATTTTTTTCTAAATATACAATTTTCAATCTTTGCTTCAGTAGAGAAATTATGAAAAAGTTATTTCTTGAGGCTTACATTCGTTACAATGGTAACAGACAATAAAATCTTATTAACTGGTTACTATTGTTCTCTTTCATAGAAATAAAAAAAAAAAAACGAAATTGTTTGTTATTGTTAGATTTTTGTCATTATAGTTTCGATTGATATTATAAACAACAAGTAATCAATTGGTACAAGAAAAAAATACACTGAAAAAAACTTAATTGGAACTTAACTGGAACTGAAATAGAACTGAACTAAAACTAAACTAGAACTGAACTAGAGCTGAACTAGAACTGAACTAGAACTGAACTAGAACTGAACTAGAACTAAACTAGAACTGAACTAGAACTGAACTAGAACTGAACTAGAACTGAACTAGAACTGAACTAGAACTGAACTAGAACTGAACTAGAACTGAACTAGAATTGAACTAGAAGTGAACTAAAACTGAACTAGTAATGAACTAGAACTGCACTAGGACTGCGCTAGAACTGAACTAGAACTGAACTAGAACTGAACTAGAACTGAACTAGAACTGAACTAGAACTGAACTAGAACTGAACTAGAACTGAACTAGAACTGAACTAGAACTGAACTAGAACTGAACTAGAACTGAACTAGAACTGAACTAGTACTGAACTAGGACTAAACTAGAATTGAACTAGAACTGAACTAGAACTGAACTAGAACTGAACTAGAACTGAACTAGAACTGAACTAAAACTGAAATAGAACTGAACTAGAACTCAACTAGAACTGAACTAGAACTGAACTAGAACTAAAATAGAACTGAACTAGAACTGAACTAGAACTGAACTAGAACTGAACTAGAACTGAACAAGAACTGAACTAGAACTAGAACTGAACTAGAACTGAACTACAACTGAACTAGAACTCAACTAGAACTGAACTAGAACTGAACTAGAACTGAACTAGAACTGAACTAGAACTGAACTAGAACTGAACTAGAACTGAACTAGAACTAATCTAGAACTGAACTAGAACTGATCTAGAACTGAACTAGAACCTGAACTAGAACTGAACTAGAAGTGAACTAGAACTGAACTAGAACCTGAACTAGAACTGAACTAGAACTGAACTAGAACTGAACTAAAACTGAAATAGAACTGAACTAGAACTGAACTAGAACTGAACTAGAACTGAACTAGAACTGAACTAGAACTGAACTAGAACTGAACTAGAACTGAACTAGAACTGAACTAGAACTGAACTAGAACTGAACTAGAACTGAACTAGAACTGAACTAGAACTGAACTAGAACTGAACTAGAACTGAACTAGAACTGAACTAGAACTGAACTAGAACTGAACTAGAACTGAACTAGAACTGAACTAGAACTGAACTAGAACTGAACTAGAACTGAACTAGAACTGAACTAGAACTGAACTAGAACTGAACTAGAACTGAACTAGAACTGAACTAGAACTGAACTAGAACTGAACTAGAACTGAACTAGAACTGAACTAGAACTGAACTAGAACTGAACTAGAACTGAACTAGAACTGAACTAGAACTGAACTAGAACTGAACTAGAACTGAACTAGAACTGAACTAGAACTGAACTAGAACTGAACTAGAACTGAACTAGAACTGAACTAGAACTGAACTAGAACTGAACTAGAACTGAACTAGAACTGAACTAGAACTGAACTAGAACTGAACTAGAACTGAACTAGAACTGAACTAGAACTGAACTAGAACTGAACTAGAACTGAACTAGAACTGAACTAGAACTGAATTAGAACTGAACTAGAACTGACTAGAACTGAACTAGAACTGAACTAGAACTGAACTAGAACTGAACTAGAACTGAACTAGAACTGAACTAGAACTGAACTAAAACTGAACTACAACTGAACTAGAACTGAACTAGAACTGAACTGAACTAGAACTGAACTAGAACTGAACTGAACTAGAACTGAACTAGAACTGAACTAGAGCTGAACTAGAACTGAGCTAAAACTAAACTAGTTATGGACTAGAACTCAACTAAAACTAAAACTTTAGAAAGTTAAAAATGCTATAACCCAATTAATTGAAAATACCTTTTTTCTCAGTGTATTTTATTTATTCCCTTACTAACTATAAGTATTTAAACTGTCTCCAAAAAACTATTGTCATTTTTAAGTGTGAGCTTTAACTTTAAAATGACAGTTATTTTTCATAATTTTAACAACACTTTTTCATTTTTTTCAAGAAACTTTACTGTAAAAAAAACCGCAGCCGAAAAAAAATGATTAATTAAAACGTATAAATCAAATTGTCATTATATTTAACAATGACTAATAAATATGTTTTATTAAAAAAGAAAGAGACACATTTAATTGGAGCATTACTGTTTTATGCTAAGAATTTTTGACATTAAACCTAAACTTTACTACAAAACTTTGATAAAATCGACAACTTAAGCTTAATAATCGGGGTGTGAATATTTTGGCTCAAAAGGTCAGAGTGTTTGAAAATAGATATTTTTTAAAAGCAGCAACTGGTATTTTCACTTTTTCTTTTAAAATTTTATTGTCAGTGTGAGAAAGTTTGTTTTTATTATCTTTTGAAAATCATATGAATTCAATCAAGTGTCATTCATTTGTACAATTCAATGTTGCATGAAAATGTGGCAAACAATCGTATGAATTTGATTGATATAAAGAAACTGGACAAGTTTTCTAGTACAAAGACATCAAACAAACTTCGTAGAGAAAACTAAAGTAAAAAGGACACAAATGAAAAAAAAAGACAAACAAGGATTTCTTAAACAACAACAACAACATCCTCAATGACTGTTTAAAAAAAAGTTTGACCCTTTTGCTGCAATAAGGGTTATTGATGCTTTTTAAATCTTTACATCTGTCTGTTTGCTCTTAAGGATTTGTTTTTCTTTTCTTTTCTTTTTCTTTCAAATGGACCTGGTCACAAGATTGTCATACATCACATTTGTGCAAGAATCTGTCAAAAGTAATTATGTACCAAGTTGTTCATCTTATTTTTTGTTTAGCATTTTTTATGAAGTTCATGATCATTTGAAATGATTGTGTTTGTGATTTTATTAACTTCACTTAAAATAACATTAAAAAGTTGAGAGTTTGCTCTACATGATTTGACCTCTTTAAATAACGAACCCTTCTACTGCTGCTGTTGAAGATCTTTCAAATCTTGTGACACATCCTTATGTGGCCTGTTTTTAATTGGTGTGATCTAGGTGATCTCTCTTCAAAAATAAACCGGTTGTCATTTTGCCAAAAGAGGACATTTCATCTAAGATCTTTTAATTGTAACGGATTTTTATCAATTTAGAGAACTTGTTTGTTTTTTAATTTTTTTCTTTTAAGAAATAGTTTTGAATAGAAAAAATAGTTTTGAATAATTTTAAAATGATGTTTGCTTAAATTAAATATAAGCCTATAAAAGGATAGCCGTTGCGCCCAACGGAAGAAAAAACAACAACAAAATATCCTGTTTAGTTCTAGATCGTTTTTGTTCAGTTATAGTTCTGCTTCAGTTCTAGTTCATTTCTAGTTTAGTTTAGATCTAGTTCAATTCTAGTTCAGTTCTAATTCAATTCTAGTTCAGTTCTAGTTCAGTTCTTGTTCAGTTTTAGTTCAGTTCCAGTTCAGTTCTAGTTCGGTTCTAGTTCAGTTCTAGTTCAGTTCCAGTTCAGTTCTAGTTCAGTTTTAGTTCAGTTCTAGTTCAGTTCTAGTTCAGTTCTAGTTCAGTTCTAGTTCAGTTCTAGTTCAGTTCTAGTTCAGTTCTAGTTCAGTTCTAGTTCAGTTCTAGTTCAGTTCTAGTTCAGTTCTAGTTCAGTTCTAGTTCAGTTCTAGTTCAGTTCTAGTTCAGTTCTAGTTCAGTTCTAGTTCAGTTCTAGTTCAGTTCTAGTTCAGTTCTAGTTCAGTTCTAGTTCAGTTCTAGTTCAGTTCTAGTTCAGTTCTAGTTCAGTTCTAGTTCAGTTCTAGTTCAGTTCTAGTTCAGTTCTAGTTCAGTTCTAGTTCAGTTCTAGTTCAGTTCTAGTTCAGTTCTAGTTCAGTTCTAGTTCAGTTCTAGTTCAGTTCTAGTTCAGTTCTAGTTCAGTTCTAGTTCAGTTCTAGTTCAGTTCTAGTTCAGTTCTAGTTCAGTTCTAGTTCAGTTCTAGTTCAGTTCTAGTTCAGTTCTAGTTCAGTTCTAGTTCAGTTCTAGTTCAGTTCTAGTTCAGTTCTAGTTCAGTTCTAGTTCAGTTCTAGTTCAGTTCTAGTTCAGTTCTAGTTCAGTTCTAGTTCAGTTCTAGTTCAGTTCTAGTTCAGTTCTAGTTCTAGTCAGTTCTAGTTCAGTTCTAGTTCAGTTCTAGTTCAGTTCTAGTTCAGTTCTAGTTCAGTTCTAGTTCAGTTCTAGTTCAGTTCTAGTTCAGTTCTAGTTCAGTGTCTAGTTCAGTTCTAGTTCAGTTCTAGTTCAGTTCTTAGTTCAGTTCTAGTTCAGTTCTAGTTCAGTTCTAGTTCAGTTCTAGTTCAGTTCTAGTTCAGTTCTAGTTCAGTTCTAGTTCAGTTCTAGTTCAGTTCTAGTTCAGTTCTAGTTCAGTTCTAGTTCAGTTCTAGTTCAGTTCTAGTTCAGTTCTAGTTCAGTTCTAGTTCAGTTCTAGTTCAGTTCTAGTTCAGTTCTAGTTCAGTTCTAGTTCAGTTCTAGTTCAGTTCTAGTTCAGTTCTAGTTCAGTTCTAGTTCAGTTCTAGTTCAGTTCTAGTTCAGTTCTAGTCAGTTCTAGTTCTAGTTCTTAGTTCTGTTCTAGTTCTGTTCTAGTTTTGTTCTAGTTTTGTTCTAGTTTTGTTCTAGTTCTGTTCTAGTTCTGTTCTAGTTTTGTTCTAGTTTTGTTCTAGTTCTGTTCTAGTTCTGTTCTAGTTCTGTTCTAGTTCTGTTCTAGTTCTGTTCTAGTTCTGTTCTAGTTCTGTTTTAGTTCTGTTCTAGTTCCGTTCTAGTACTGTTCTAGTTCTGTTCTAGTTCTGTTTAATTTCTGTTCTAGTTTAGTTCTGTTCTAGTTCTGTTTTAGTTCTTTTCTAGTTCTGTTCTAGTTCTGTTCTTGTTTAGTTCTAGTTAAGTTGTAGTTCAGTGCTACTTCTTGTTTATTTCTTGTCCATTTCTATTAAAGTTTTTGTTTGTTTCCACTGTGGATGCAGCCATTTTAACTTTTACTTAAATATATTATAAACATTTTATATTAAAAATCAAACTCTAAACAGTAACTAGCCAACAGCCTCTATTATTAGTTTAACTTTTCAATTTTCGTTTTCATTAACTTTTTAAACCCCAATCTCTTTGTATATTTGTATAGAAATGTATATTTTACGTAATTATTGCAATTATTTTCATTGATTGGAATTTGATTGATGTTTGTCTTGTTATTGAAGAGTTGAACGACGAAACAATTAAATCTGGCAGTAGAAACGTAGTAGGGCCATTCTACTGTGTCCGTTTGAATAATGTAAAAAAAAAATTTAACAAAAGCCCCTTTAGCTACTTAAAGTGTCACACACAAAAAAAGTCCAAAATATTTCTATTATTTTGGAATTTTTTTTTGTTTGCCATTTATTGCTATTGTTATTTATACGAGTGACGATCACAAAAGTGAACAATAATAAAAAAATAGTTTCTTTATACATGATTGATTGTATTGAATTGAAAAAGTTATGAATGTGTCGCACCTTTACTACTTTTTTTTCACTATTATTCGCTTGTTGGTTTGATCAATTTATCGATCGTTGAAATCGATTGATCGTTTTTTGTTGTTTTTATAAACCGAAACAAAGCTTACAAATACTGGCCGTTAATAATGAATGATAATACAAATAAAATATCTCTCTAGCGGTATTGTTTTCATTTGACCCAATTTTGTGCACTTTTGTATACACGGTTTTTATGTTGGTACTTGTTTTAGGCGCATGACTTGGTCAATTTTTTTTTGGGGTCTACTGTTTAAGCTGTTGTTAACCGTTTGGTGACAATTTTAGAGAGGTAGTTGTGGGCCAAAAGTAATTAATATTCCAATTGTTTAAAAACTTAACAGATTAAGTCATTAGAAATGATTGCAAAAATACTTCAACTTAAAGTACCTTTTTAAAAAAGTACCAGAGAAATATAATAAATAATTATTTTATTTATTATTCTATATATTTTTCACTTTACTTGTTAGTTTATACAAAACAACATTGTTGTTGTTATTGTCCCATCTAGAGCACAACTACCACATTTTTATATTTTTTGTCTCCAACCATTATGGGTCCTTAAAAAATAACGACAGAAAAAAAGTAGTGAACATGATTCATGTGCACTTTTCATGCCAAGTCTAAATAAAGCATTAAGCCGTAAAATGTTACCACAGCCCCACCAGCAACAACAACAAATAGTTGTCGTCCACATACCAACCAGAGTCCAAATACTGATACGCGAGTTTCATGTCAAAAAAAAAAAAAAAAACATAAAATGGTGAAAAATTAATAAAAATAAAAAAGAACAAGAAATCGACTAAAAAAGGTACACACTCGTATGGTCCTTTTGTTGCCATTCAGTCTGTTATGTCTGCTGTTATTATTATTGCTGTTGTTGCCGTGTTGTTGTTGCTATTGTCGCTGGTGTCATAAATTTTACATGACGACAAAGTCGCATGAAAAATTCTTCATTTACTCTCTATTGAACTATGTCTCCTTTAGTTGTACAAATATTTTTCGCACAATAAAAGTAACTTTAAAAAAAATATATAAAAAACTTTTCAAAACAAAAAAAGGAAGAATCATCCAAAATTAACGTTCTTTTTAGAAAACCTAACAGGTTTTAGCGCAAGGGCCATAAGGATAAAAATCTGTGATAACATTTATTTCCCATCAGAATTCGAATTTTTGAGTGAAAACTAGTGAAGTGAACTAAAACTGAACTGGAACTAGAACTGAACTAGAACTGAACTAGAATTGAACTAGAACTGAACTAGAACTGAACTAGAACTGAACTAGAACTGAACTAGAACTGAACTAGAACTGAACTAGAACTAAACTAGAACTGAACTAGAACTAGAACTGAACTAGAACTGAACTAGAACTAAACTAGAACTAAACTAGAACTGAACTAGAACTGAACTAGAACTGAACTAGAACTGAACTAGAACTGAACTAGAACTGAACTGAACTTGAACTAAATTAGAACTAAACTAGAACTGAACTAGAACTGAACTAGAACTGAACTAGAACTGAACTAGAACTGAACTAGAACTGAACTAGAACTGAACTAGAACTGAACTAGAACTGAACTAGAACTGAACTAGAACTGAACTAGAACTGAACTAGAACTGAACTAGAACTGAACTAGAAGAGAACTAAAACAGAACTAGAACAGAACTAGAACAGAACTAGAACAGAACTAGAACAGAACTAGAAAAGAACTAGAACTGAACTAGAACTGAACTAGAACTGAACTAGAACTGAACTAGAACTGAACTAGAACTGAACTAGAACTGAACTAGAACTGAACTAGAACTGAACTAGAACTGAACTAGAACTGAACTAGAACTGAACTAGAACTGAACTAGAACTAGAACTGAACTAGAACTAAACATGAACTGAACTAGAACTGAACTAGAACTGAACTAGAACTGAACTAGAACTGAACTAGAACTGAACTAGAACTGAACTAGAACTAGAACTAGAACTGAACTAGAACTGAACTAGAACTGAACTGAACTAGAACTAAACTAGAACTAAACTAGAACTAAACTAGAACTAAACTAGAACTGAACTAGAACTGAACTATAACTGAACTAGAACTGAACTAGAACTGAACTAGAACTGAACTAGAACTGAACTAGAACTGAACTAGAACTGAACTAGAACTGAACTAGAACTGAACTAGAACTAGAACTGAACTAGAACTGAACTAGAACTGAACTAGAACTGAACTAGAACTGAACTAGAACTGAACTAGAACTGAACTAGAACTGAACTAGAACTGAACTAGAACTGAACTAGAACTGAACTAGAACTGAACTAGAACTGAACTAGAACTGAACTAGAACAGAACTAGAACAGAACTAGAACTGAACTAGAACTGAACTAGAACTGAACTAGAACTGAACTAGAACTGAACTAGAACTGAACTAGAACTGAACTAGAACTGAACTAGAACTGAACTAGAACTAAACATGAACTGAACTAGAACTGAACTAGAACTGAACTAGAACTGAACTAGAACTGAACTAGAACTGAACTAGAACTGAACTAGAACTGAACTAGAACTAAACTAGAACTAAACTAGAACTAACTAGAACTGAACTAGAACTGAACTATAACTGAACTAGAACTGAACTAGAACTGAACTAGAACTGAACTAGAACTGAACTAGAACTGAACTAGAACTGAACTAGAACTGAACTAGAACTGAACTAGAACTGAACTAGAACTGAACTAGAACTGAACTAGAACTGAACTAGAACTGAACTAGGAACTAGAACTGAACTAGAACTGAACTAGAACTGAACTTGAACTGAACTAGAACTGAACTAGAATTGAACTAGAACTGAACTAGGATTTAAATTTGCGATAATTTTTGGAAATAGGTATGATATAGACTAGATTTTCATGTTTAAATGTACTTAATGTGGATCGAAGGACCAAATACTCTCAACCATTGGTGAGCTAAAACAAATTACAAATGAATAGTTTATTATGACACAATTGTAACATGTTTGCCACAAACTATTTATATTGTTAGTTTGTAACAAACAAAGTTTACAAGAACAACCAAACAGTTTAAACAAAAACTGACCATAAAAATATTGTACACTACACTGACGTTAAGTTAGCAGTGGTAGAAGGAATTCTTTTTTTATAGGCAAATGTGTTCAATAAAATCCAAAGGAAAAAGAAATATGTTATAAAAAATCACTTGGTTTTTTTTCTTTTGTAGGTTGAATACCCAGTACATACGTGTAGTACTTGTATGAATTGATTAAGTGTGCCATTTTTTGGGGTTAATATCAAGGCAATGATTTAGCACCTTGTTACATGTTGTTTCCAAACCATAAAAGGCGACAATAATACAACAACACAACCAGCAGTCAACACATGAGGACCATACACCAGGCAACAACATTAAACCTCATACAATATGGAAAACCGAGGCTGCAACAAAAAAAAAATCACTCCAGCCAACCAAAGAGAGAGAGAGATTTATATTTAGTAAATGGCACAAGTATTTATAAAAATATTTTTAGATCCTTTTATTTTATTTTTTTTTTGTGTGCAGTTATTATTACTGGATGTGTTTGTAGGTTCCTGCATTCGTCCATTGTTATTGAGCTTTAAAGCATGTAAATGTGCGCGCTCTGGCTTAATTAAAATCAAATTGGACACGTTTGGGGGATTCAGATTCGATTATGGGCAAAAGTGCTTAATTGAATTAGTGAACGAATGCGTTTTTTGATTGTTGTGATAGGCATTGTATTACACTGACAACTACTGACAGTCGAAAATGAGCATTGATTGCGGAAGACAAATATACTACGTGTAAACGTTTTCATATATAAAATATCCTTTTTGTTGTGTTGAAGCTTACAATAGTGTGAACAATACTTTATGTTGTGGTAATCAGGTATTCAATGCGTATAAAAAATGTTTGGAAACTTTTTTTTCCACTTTATTATTAAGTTTCTTTTCTTTAAGTATTTATTTTAATTATAAAGCTCAGTGGCCTAAATAAAAAGCTATCAGGTCGAATATATTAGTAAAATGTGATTTAAAAGGATTTTTTCGCTATTAAATTAAAGACACGAGAAAAGGGAATCATTTAAGTTAAGCTGCCGATGAATATTTGTTTAGAGAAAAGAAACCTAGACGGACTAAGATAAACACGGCCAAATATTGAGAACTCACTGACATCTATAGCCATCTCAAAAAAACTCTAACAGAGGCACTGCTTCATAAAAACCCTTTAAAGGATTGGTAATGAGAAGGAAATAAGTAAACTGGACATAACTTTAAACCCTGGGGATATAACGTTTAATCGCGATCATTGCGATCACTGACATCTATAGCCATCTCGAAAAAACTCTAACAGAGGCACTGCTTCATAAAAACGCTTTAAAGGATTGGTAATGAGAAGGAGATAAACAAACTGGACATAACTTTAAACCCTATGGATATAACGTTTAATCGCGATCATTGTTGCTGAATGACTCGATTTGTACACAAGAGTAGAATTGTTGCATGAGAAACAGTTGGAACCGTTTATTATACCCAAATCTGGATCTCTGGAATGTCCCGTTTTATACTTAAGTATAGAATTCAACTTTTCAACTGTGCAACACCTTCAATAACAATAACCTTTCGTTATTCCAAAGGATCAAAAATGAGAAGAAATGGACTTAATTTCAAAGCAACTGGATCTTTGCACTGAAGTGACACGATTCGTGCCCAAGAGAAGATGTGTTGCATCAGATAGAACTGAAATGTTTCAACCTTTAATAACGCGATTATAACTCGTCCTTACAGCGATTAATCTTACTTGTACTTGAACAACTTTATTGTTAACTCAATGGCTCTTCTTGCCTGAGCAAAGGTAAAGGATAAAAACTCGTTCTTACAGCGGATCAATATGACTCACACTCAGAAAACGATTGTTAACTCAGCGACCCTCCATGCCTCTGACTGTGGAACAATCTTTCCTCCTTGTCTCTGCAAAGGGAAAAAAAAAGAACCTGTCAACTCAGCGACTCTCCTTGCATCTGCAAAGAAAGGAGAAAATAACTCTTTCTTACCAAGGAACAATCTGACTCATATTTGAAGAGCTATTCTGAATTCAGCGACTCTCTTTGCCCCTGCAAAATGAATGAAAAAGAACTCGTTCTTACCGCCTAATAATCTGAATAATACTTAAAACCTTTAGTCAACTCAGCGACTCTCCTTGCATCGGCAAAGATGGGAGAAAATAACTCTTTCTTACCAATGAACAATCTGGCTCATACTTGAAGAGCTATTCTGAATTCAGCGACTCCCTTTCCCTCTGCAAAAGAAGAAGAAAAGAACACGTTCTTACCGCCGAACAATCTGAATTATACTTGAAAACCTTTTGTCAACTCAGCGACTCTATTTGCTTCTGAAAAAGTAACGGAAAAGAACTCGTTCTTACCGGCGAACAATCTGAATCATACTTGAAAAACGTTTGTCAACTCTCCTTACATTTGCAAAGATAGGAGAAAAGAATTCTTTCTTACCAAGGAACAATCTGACTCATACCTGAAGAACTCAGCGACTCTCTTTGCCTCCGCAAAAGGAATGGAAAGATCTCCTTCCTACGGCCGAACAATGTAAACCATACTTGAAAACCTTTTGTCAAGTCAGTGACTCTGTGCATCTGCAAAGATGAGAGAAAGGAACCAAAGAACAATTTGACTCATACTTCCTATTGTCAACTCAGCGACTGTCTTTGCCTATGCAAAAGGAACGGAAAAGAACTCGTTCTTACTACGGAACAATCAGAACCATACTTCAGAAACTATTGGCAACTCAGTGACTCTCCTTGCCTCGGCAAAGGAAAGAGAAATGAACTCGTTCTTCTTGAAAAACTCTTGATAACTCAGAAACTCTCCTTCACTCTGAAAGGGAACAGAACAGAACTCTTTCTTACTAAAGAAATACAGATAATCATGTGATATCCCTTAATGATCGGTCGTGGTACTAGTTCTGTATAAGCACTTTAACATTAAAAGAACTAGTTAAAGAACTAGTTCCATTACTATTCCCTTAACTTCAAAACTAACTATCCATTACTCTAGTTTTCTCCTTAAAAACTTTCTGTGTTCCCTTTCCTATTACACAACTGCCTGTGGGGTCTTCATCTAAAACCCATTTACCATTTACATACTTTTCAACAATATAATAACCCTTCTACCCCAACTAAACGTAAAAAACCAGCAGTATTATTGTAACAACTAACAATTGGGTTGGGTTTTCGTTTTTGGGGAAAGGTGTGTCATTTTGACATACATACAGGTATTGTAATTATTTATATAAGTTTCCAATGTCACTTTTTTATAGTTAAATACAAAAAAATAATGTATGTATAACAAACGAGTAGACAAGAGAGAAAGAATAACTATTTAAGTGGCACTTGCCACATTGTTTACACAAAATTGACTTTAACGTAATTTTCAGAGGAAAAAATAAACCCGAAACAATAACAAACTCGAAAAAAAGTGATCGTAATGAAGAACAAGGTGACAGGGTTGTGAGAGAAGAGGTGGTATTTGGTAATAGTATGTGATGAAATTGATAACATTGAAATTTCTGATCCTGAGAATTGATCTGTTTGAGAACGAAGAAGTTGTTAATAATATCTTATTTTCTTCGCAAGCCAAATCCGTCATGGTCTTTCTCCATGAAAGTAGTGCCTGAAGAGTTTTCTTCGATGCCGCAATCAGAGGAGCATTTTTTGCTTATTAATTTGGAAAATTTCATTCCCCCATAGAAGGTATTTTAATTGGACAATCGGATTAGTTACTGATCGGAAGAGTGAATGTAAAAGAGCAGACATATCGATCTTTTTATTCAGGAGTTAGAAGCCTTGATCGATCGCTTGCTCTCTCTACATATAAATGGCGCAAATTTATGCTGGAAAATCTCAGGATAATTTGGTCAATCTGTAAGATATTATGACCCCAAGTTCAATAAAGAAGCTTTCCTATTGATTCGCAACTGTTTAGGTACTATCAAGGACCAAAACCGTCATAGATCTTTCTGGGAAAGGTTGTATCAGAAAATTTTGTTTAAACAACAAATGATAATGATTAGCAACGATCCTTTTATCTTTCAATTGTCAATCATGTTCGTTACCGAATCCAGGGAAATATGAGCATTCTGTTGCGCGATAGTTTCGTTCACGAACGATCGATAAGTTGTGCATTCGTCCAAAGAAGCCAAATTGATTCGACACTATGTTGCCGGTTTTGGACGTATAGCAGGCCAATACTTAGACCTTATTACGTTTGACTTGAAACCTTCAAGAGCTGCAAGAGTGTTCACGCTTATAATATAATTGTTATTGGTGGCGGATAGATGGCGCAGAAAGATTGCCAAGCCGGCTTGACAGCTCAGCGATCCTTTATCATTATTCTCATCTCAGTTGATCTGTCCAAAGGTTGGTTTGTCCAAAGGTTGGTTTGTCCAAAGGTTGGTTTGTCCACAGTTTGTAGATTGCGACAGCATCCTAATACGATCGTACTTTATGGAGCAAATTTAGCAGTGGATTTGACCCTAGTTTCTCAGAAAGATTCTCAAGACGGTCGGCCATAAAGGCGAGATTGAAAAATCAGTGATCCTTTGTCATTATTCTCATATCCGTTGATCTTTCTCAGGAAGAATACGACAGCATCCTAATACGATCGTGCTATATGGCGCAATGGGTTGAAAGCTAGTGATCCTTTATCATTATTCTCATCTCAGTTGATCTGTGTAAGGATTGCTCTGTACGATCAGACTTCAATGAATCTAACTCACAGATCGACCTTAGCAATTGTGTAGATTTTAAGAACTGATTGCCTTCAGAATTATCTAGGAAAGGAGCTAATGATATACAAACATGTCTTTGCATCCTTTACAGAATGAAGAACTTTGAATTGGTTTATAGAGCCTTGTACAAGATCAATGTGTAGATCCGTCTCTTAGCAATTGAAGGCGGATTCTTCAAACTACATACAACTTACCAAGACACCCTGTTTCTTCTCTTAATTTAATCAGAATTTCAAAATAAAAATTTCAAGTTTTTTTCTTTAAAACTTTTTACAATAAAAGCTATAACTTACATAAAACATTTTTGATATAAATTGATCGACATAAATGTCATAAAGGGAACAGTGAGCCAAAAAGAGTTTGAAAAAAAAAACCCGAAAAGCAGAACAAACCTTAGCATTTAAACAAAGTGTGCCGTGACAGGCAAACTTTGACAATTGACAGTGATATGTGGAGCCAAGCATTCTAAAACTAAAAACTACAGGGAAGTAGAAAAAGAAACCCACACTCTCATAAAAAAAAACACAACATAAATAAATGTCAATTATAACTAGACATACCGAGGTTCCACTGAGTCTGGTACGAACCAGACATTTATGTTTTTCTTAGGAAAAAATAACAACAACAAAAAAGAATTGATCTCCTAATTCAATGGATTACCAATTATTTACATGCATTCAGGGAAAGAAACGAAATCAAAAACTTGAGGGTGCTTTTAATAGTTCCATGATGGTTGAATTTCGTTTTTTATTATTTTATTATTAAATATTGTTTGTATGTGGAATCGTCATATAATGGTCGCTGCTACAACAAATACTTGCCACACAATGGCCACAAACAAAAGAGACATCAAAATCAAGACAAATACAGTTCTTTTTCTTCTTATTTAGCTCTCTGTTTAATAAACAATAAGAAAAAAACTTGGCTGCTATAATAATAATAATAAAAAAACGAGATCAGTGGAGTCACACAATGACACTACAAGAAATGGAAACTGGCCGATTCTAAACTGGCTGACTGACTGGCTTGTTTGCTTGACTATAGAATGGAGCCTAATGAGATGCTCTACAATAAGTTCTTTTCTTTTACAAGAGTCTACATAAGTATATGGCTATATATTTAAATATTGCCACAAACATCTACCCTACATTCATACATTTATATACATATATATGAATGAATAATTGTTAATCCAATCAATGTGTTCTTTTTCATTATTCTCGGTTATTTTGCCTGCCATAGTTTGGAGAGTGTGATGTGTAGCTGCTCTTTAACTTTGTATTGTTGTCTGCCAGTGTCTAAACTCTGTGCATGGTCAGTCGTTGATCGGCTATAAAAACACTTTAGCTTCATTCCACTCTTATAAGATACAACTAATTCAAGTGCCAAACCAACAATCGATCGATCGGTCGTTTCAATGCTTTAGAGTTTAATGCAGTAGTTTGCTCTGTATGTTTGTAGCTTTTTTCTTAAACTGGGCTTTTGCTGTTAGTTTAACAATGTTAAGGGAAAATAAATATTGCACATAAAGTATACAGAATATATTATTTGGCTGTATTTTGAAAATTGCACTAAATACTGTCATAAATTATGTAATATATTCCCGATTAAACCGAAAAGGCCAGGTAATCTACAATTAGGCATATCCTCCAGCACCTGACAGAAATTACATAGTTACTAATTCTAACTCTTAACGAAAACTAACCGTTTCTCTCTCTTAGAATGATTCTCAAATAGCTCCTCTCTAATTCCTGTCATTTCCATTTAGACCCTTTAAACCTATAACAGTGACTGATCGAAGGTCTTACTACTGCATGTTCACTCTTAATTTTGTCTTGTCTCCCTGTCAGCGACTTTATTTCCTTGAAGCTTAGAAAGTTTTTTATAAGCTTGCACTTATACTTCAAATCAAGATCTCTGACTGCAAGATCCTGCATTCCTCAGTCATCATACAAGTATTATTTACCTCTGTTAAGACACCAATACGTTACCGATCTTCATCTTAAATGCATCTGTGCAAACTCGAAACAGACGTACATCATTCATAGATTCTTGGAGACTCTCCAGATCGCAGCGATCGTCGAAATAAAAAGATCTCCAAAAGCTCGCCATTGAACTCTTAACATTTTAAAGTAACATTCGTTATTATGATCTCCGCGGTTTACAAGACAAACAAGATCCTCAAGATCATACATTAGAGGTCAAATTTATAAGACATCCGTTAAGTTAAAAAAACTATCTTGCTCCTATGTAAATCTTAGAAACGTATATCATTCAAAGATTTTTGGAAGCTCTCAAGATCGCAACGATCATCGAAATGGAAAGATCTCCAAAAGCTCGCAATTGAACTCATGGCAATTTAAAGTATCATTCGTTATAATGATCTCGACGGTTTATAAGACAAACAAGATCCTCAAGATCATACATTAGAGGTCAAATTTATATGACTTCCGTTAAGTTAAAGAAAAACGATCTTGCTACTATCTCCATCTTAGAAACGTATATCATTCAAAGATTCTTGGAAGCTCTCACGATCGCAGGGAACGTCGAAATGAAAAGATCTCCAAGAGCTCGCAATTGAACTCATGACAATTTAAAGTAACATTCGTTATTATGATCTCCGCGGTTTAGAAGACAAACAAGATCCTCAAGATCATACATTATAGGTCAAATTTATATGACATCCGTTAGGTTAAAGAAAAACGATCTTGCTACTATCTCCATCTTAGAAACGTACATCATTCAAAGATTCCTGGAGACTCTCAAGTTTGCATCTCATTTATAAACTCTCCAAGTTTCGAACTTCTTCTACATTTAATTTATTTATTACTGTTTCCTTTTAAACAGCCTTTCGGACCATCAGACATTCTATGTGTATCCGAGTTTCAGTATTTTCTGTAATAACATCACTTTTAACGCTAATTAATCTTTTTGATCCATCTATATATACTAAGAAAGCTTCAAACATTGGGATCTCAAACAATTCCCGATTTATTAACTGCTATGAGATGTATAAACTAGCATCAACTCTTAATAGGCAATAGAACCAGAACATAAAGCTATTAACCATCGGAGCCTCTGTCCTTACAAAACGCAAAAAATGTCTTCAAGACCTTTAGAAAAATTCTTGATCCCAAAATGAAGTGAAGTTCGCCATGGAAAAGGAATGCTGCAGAGCTAAAATATGCTTTAATATATAAGCTTGCTAAAAGATTATAACGGATTTTTTGAAAGGCCTCTTGATAGATTTGAAAAACGCCATTTTTTAAAAAAAAGGTATGAATAACTGTCACATATCCTGGGAATTCCGTTATAATATCTAGCCAATCTTTAGCTAAAAAATAAATATTAAATTACCAGCATGCAAATTTTTTTTTTTCAGTTATCCTTTACAAATCAATCATATGCAAATCATAATGCAAAAAAGTTCAAAAGGTTATGCAGAACATTTACAGAACAAACATGTTTTAGCAATTTTTGCCTTCTTACAAATCTTTACAACAATAAAGCAAATAAAAAACAATATTGATTATTTATTCATGATTGCAAATTTCTATTACATTTTAATCTTTTGCAATTTTTTTTTTGTCATGTTGCCTTCTTCTTTGCATTAATATGTTAAATAAATATTTTTGCAAGATCCTCTAGCCATATTTTGATTAGTTACGTATGTAAGACATAAGTGTTTGTCTCAGGAGTTTTTTTTTAGGGTGACTTAAAGTTGACACTTTTATTGTTTGATTATGGGCAATACAAGGCAATATTTGCATCTGTCACATTGTGGCATCACATTGAGGTTTTTTGTCAAATAAAATTGCACAATCTACAAGCAAGCATGAAAACTATACACAAAAACTCATCCATCATTTTGATTGAAGTCACTTACAAGAGGAGTATCTTTTTCTTTTTTTTTAAGATTTTTTGTTTGTCTAAACTATTAGTTGGGTTGCATGCATGTTTATTTGGGATTTGTAGAAGATGAGAAAAGACAACATGCCTCCTTGAGCGTTACATTGCGTCGCATAAAAAGTAATCGT
>NW_023995120.1:92500-115000 GCF_015586225.1 Lucilia sericata | reverse complement strand
AGTGGTAGTTTAATCAGGGATTAAAGTTGTTGTTTTTGTAACGTTTAAAATAAAGGACAGTTTTGTTAAACTTGGTTTAAATTTATTTAAATACTCTATTGTGCGTTTAACTCAAAACAAAAGGCAATATAAAGTTTAATCTTTTTGCTCTCTATTCTTTTAATAATTTTGCATATTGTTTGCGATTGTGTT
The DNA here is from genome assembly GCF_015586225.1 of Lucilia sericata. Classification (NCBI taxonomy): domain Eukaryota; kingdom Metazoa; phylum Arthropoda; class Insecta; order Diptera; family Calliphoridae; genus Lucilia; species Lucilia sericata. The sequence goes on along the minus strand of NW_023995120.1, from coordinate 114,808 downwards.
TTAATTTTCAAACAAAAAACGATTTTTATCCTTTTTATTTAAAAGGACATAGAATTCTAATTTAAAAACTCCTGGGAAAATTATTGAATATTAAAATAAGGAAGAACCTTAACAGAAGACTAAGCACTAAATCTAGACTAAAACATTGACTATACTATTTACTAGACTATAGTCTACACTATAGATTACACTAGGCTATATATTAGACAATAGACTAGACTATAGACTAGATTATAGATAAGATCAAATACTAGACTGTAGACTAGACTATAGACTAGACTATAGACTAGACTATAGACTAGACTATAGACTAGACTATAGACTAGACTATAGACTAGACTATAGACTAGACTATAGACTAGACTATAGACTAGACTATAGACTAGACTATAGACTAGACTATAGACTAGACTATAGACTAGACTATAGACTAGACTATAGACTAGACTATAGACTAGACTATAGACTAGACTATAGACTAGACTGTAGACTAGACTATAGACTAGACTATAGACTAGACTATAGGACTAGACTAGAGACTAGACTTAGACTAGACTATAGACTAGACTATAGGCTACACTATAGACTAGACTTTAGACTAGACTATAGACAAGACTATAGACTAGGACTATAGACTAGACTATAGACAGACTATAGACTAGACTATAGACTAGACTATATAGACTAGTACTATAGACTAGACTATAGACTAGACTATAGACTAGACTATAGACTAGACTATAGACTAGACTAGACTATAGACTAGACTATAGACTAGACTATAGACTAGACTATAGACTAGACTATGATAGACTATAGACTAGACTATAGACTAGACTAGACTATAGGACTGGACATAAGACTACGACTATAGAAGACTATAGACTAGACTATAGACTAGACTATAGACTAGACTATAAGACTAGACTATAGACTAGACTATAGACTAGACTATAGACTAGACTATAGACTAGACTAATAGACTAGACTAGACTAGACTATAGACTAGACTATAGACTAGACTATAGACTAGACTATAGACTAGACTATAGACTAGACTATAGACTAGACTATAGACTAGACTATATAGACTATAGACTAGACTATAGACTAGACTATAGACTAGACTATAGACTAGACTATAGACTAGACTATAGACTAGACTATAGACTAGACTAGACTAGACTATAGACTAGACTATAGACTAGACTATAGACTAGACTATAGACTAGACTATAGACTAGACTATAGACTAGAAGATGACTAGACTATAGACTAGACTATAGACTAGACTATAGACTAGACTATAGACTAGACTATAGACTAGACTATAGACTAGACTATAGACTAGACTATAGACTAGACTATAGACTAGACTATAGACTAGACTATAGACTAGACTATAGACTAGACTATAGACTAGACTATAGACTAGACTATAGACTAGACTATAGACTAGACTATAGACTAGACTATAGACTAGACTATAGACTAGACTAGACTATAGACTAGACTATAGACTAGACTATAGACTAGACTATAGACTAGACTATAGACTAGACTATAGACTAGACTATAGACTAGACTATAGACTAGACTATAGACTAGACTAGACTAGACTATAGACTAGACTATAGACTAGACTATAGACTAGACTATAGACTAGACTATAGACTAGACTAGACTAGACTATAGACTAGACTATAGACTAGACTATAGACTAGACTATAGACTAGACTATAGACTAGACTAGACTAGACTATAGACTAGACTTTAGACTAGACTATATGCTACACTATAGACTAGACTTTAGACTAGACTATAGACTAGACTATAGACTAGACTATAGACTAGACTATAGACTAGACTATAGACTAGACTTTAGACTAGACTATAGACTAGACTATAGGCTACACTATAGACTAGACTAGACTTTAGACTAGACTATAAACTAGACTATAGAATAGACTTTAGACTAGACTATAGGCTAGACTATAGACTAGACTATACACCGAACTGTACATTAAAATAGAGGTCAAACTGTATGCTAGACAATTATTTTTGTTATTTCATTTAAATTTTCTTTCAAAAAAGGATTTTTATCCTTTTTCCATTTACAAAAGGAAAACAAATTTTGCAAATTAAAAACTCCTGGGAAAATTATTCGAAAATTAAAAAAAGAAACCCAAAAAAGGAAAGATAAAAATATTTTTGCATTTTAACAATACACAAATAATTAAAAACAATTGCACAATTTCATTTCAATTTCCTTAAGAAAAAAATCCTTTGACAAACAAATTGTCATCTTAGGAAAGGGTGAAATGGCAGCAATTGTTTAGCACCTGCGTTTTTGCGCTGCAGCCTAACCTCTGTCATAGATTTGTTTCTAGAGCACATTAACGACATTGTTCAATGGTTGTGCAAAAAGAAAATTGCGACCTTTCTATTTTTGATCTTTGATTTTTGACATTTCCGTTATTTGTAAAATTATTTCAATTTCTATTTTTTTTTTTGCAAAGCACTAAATTTAATTAAACAACGGTGACAAAAAAAGGGTTGTGTATCCCTTTGATGATGTGTATCAGAGGTTTTCTAAACCATTGAGTTTTTGCGATCACATCAATTTTCTTTTATTTATTTATTCATTGCAATCTTAGCGACAATAGTCGTCGAAGGGGGTTACAATTTTTTTAATTGAATTGAATGATTTTGTATTGAAGGCAAACGAATAAAATTTGCGAGCATGTAATTGCAAAAAAAAAAAAAAAGGTGGCTGCTGACTGGTGACATCTGCGTATTGTTTTCTTTTTATTTCTTTTCCTAGACTTTAATGTTTTTTTTTTTTTTTTTCTTTAAGAAGTTCAATAGGGTTTATTGTTGTCATCAAAGGTCTTCACCTTTATCTTTAGCTTAAAATTATTGCAAATATTAAAAATTCGAAAAAAAAAAAAAAATGAAAACAAAACAATACTGTATTGATTGGAATTGATTAACTTTTTTGATAAAAGAAAAAATATTTGTTTAAAAAAAAGGATTGCGAAAAACAATCATACTTCCATAGAAGAGATGGGTAAAATTTAATACTTTTTTGAGATTACTAGCACCTAAAATATATTTGCATATTGCAAAATGTAAATTAAAAATTAGGCATAAAATTGAAATTTAAATTAAATTCGATTTATATTTAATGTTGTAGAAAAAATTCAATTGTAATTTAACCCCTTCGGAAAACAAGAAACGTTGAATGAACAGAATTATCATAAAAATGTTATTTATAGTTTTAGTGTATTTACACATACACATGTAAAGCATAGAAAAAGTTTTACGTTTTAAGTTATAAAACAGATTTTAGACCTGACTACAAACCAAACTATAGACCAGACTATAATCACTATAGATTAAACTATAGACCATACTATATATACCATATTATATACTAGATAATAGACTAGACTAAAGCTCAGACTATCGATCTGACTGAAGACTGGGCTATAAGCCAGATTAAAGATTATATTAAATACCAGACCACAAATCAAAAATAGAGTAGGCTATAAACCAGATTATTGATCAAACTACAGATCAAACTATAAACCAAAATATAGACAAGACTATAGTATAGACTATATACCCGATTATAGACTAGACTATAAACTAGACTATAGACTAGACAATAGACTACTATAGACTTGACTATATACTACTTAGACTAGACAATAGACTAGTTTATAGACTGGGCTATAGACTAGACTATAGACTAAACTATAGACTAGACTATAGACCAGACTATAGTCAAGACTATAGACTAGTCTATAAACTAGACTATAGACTAGACTATAAACTAGACTATAGACTAGATTATAGACCAGACTATAGTCAAGACTATAGAATAGACTATAGACTAGACTATAGTCAAGACTATAGACTGGACTATAGACTAGACTATAGACTACACTATAGACTAGACTATAGACTAGACTATAGACTAGACTATAGACTAGACTATAGACTAGACTATAGACTAGACTATAGACTAGACTATAGACTAGACTATAGACTAGACTATAGACTAGACTATAGACTAGACTATAGACTAGACTATAGACTAGACTATAGACTAGACTATAGACTAGACTATAGACTAGACTATAGACTAGACTATAGACTAGACTATAGACTAGACTATAGACTAGACTATAGACTAGACTATAGACTAGACTATAGACTAGACTATAGACTAGACTATAGACTAGACTATAGACTAGACTATAGACTAGACTATAGACTAGACTATAGACTAGACTATAGACTAGACTATAGACTAGACTATAGACTAGACTAGAGGCTAGACTAGAGACTAGACTATAGACTAGACTATAGACTAGACTATAGACTAGACTAGAGACTAGACTAGAGACTAGACTAGAGACTAGACTAGAGACTAGACTAGAGACTAGACTAGAGACTAGACTAGAGACTAGACTGTAGACTAGATATTAGACTGGACTATAGATTAGACTGTGAGATATTCTATATTTTAACGAGTTCAAAAATTTAATGTTTAGAAAATGCATCATCAATATTAGACAATAAAAAAACATATTTCGTTTTAATATGTTTCTATTGATAGACCACCAAACTTTTATTTGAACATGATCATAAAATACTAACAAATATTTATGTTCAAAATATAAGTGTGAGAGTATTGTATGTAGTATGTATGTGATTACACAGGTTCAGCTAATACACTAGACAACAACAACGAACGATCGAACGATCCTGGCAGACATACTGTCGCCTAAGGCTGGCTTAAACAATAGATTGCAGACGTATACTCGGACAGACATTAGGACAACCTACGTGTTGTTTTATTTATTTAACTATAGACATTTTGAAAATGATACTCTGTTTTCCTTTTATTCTCTATAAAATTGGTATTTGTCATTCATTACCAAGTAACGATCACTGCTAGACAATGGTCATATAAATACATGTACAATATTTTCCTCTTTTGTTGTACATATTTATGTATTTTTATTATTGTTACTGCTGTTTTAAACATTTTTAATTTTCATTTTTCCTTTTTATAGTTATTTTTTCATGTGTTTTCTTTTTTATTCACAAATGTAATAAAACTTTTTAGTTTTATTTTTTTTGAAAAGTCATTGTTATGAATGAATTTTGAGTTTTTCTAATTCTATTTGTTCATCTTTTGTTTTATTTGTATAAAATTTTCTACGTTTTTCCTATTTTTCTTTTTCATTTCATTTGTTTTGTTGTAATATCATTCATGCTTTTCTTTCCATTCACTAGGAGGAAAGACATAATTGAACTGACTTGAATATTAGACATGGTTAGAACAATAGATGATCTACACAGAAATTAGAGAGACAAGAGAATAAAAAAGGATCTTTGTTTCTTTCTTTGCGAGTTACAATTTGAAATGCATCAAGAGACAAATAGACAGACAAACAGTCAACTGGTTTTTTGTATATTTCTTTTCGGGAAGAATGACCATTGATCAATAGAATTATTTTCCTTTTTTATTGTAATATTTCTGTTTTGTTATTTTTGTTTTCTTTGGGATTTTTATTTGTATTAATTAGATAAACATAAAATTCTATAAGTGATCTTTAGTTGGGTTACTGTTCCTGAAGTGCTATAAAATGACCATAAATTGAAGAGTAAATGGAGGTTTTGAAAGCAACCGTATGGTGTCTTTCAAGTAGTTTTTTTTTTCATTTCGTAAAATTTACCTTATGGCTTTTCTAATTAATATTAAAATTTACAGATTCCATAGACTAGACTATAGTCTACACTAGAGCATAGATTCTGATCGGGTCTATAGTTTAGTCTATAGTCAAGTCTCTAGTTTATAGTCAAGTATATAATCCAGTTTATAGTCAAGTATATAGTCTAGTTTATAGTCTAGTCTATAGTCTAGTCTATAGTCTAGTCTATAGTCTAGTCCATAGTCTAGTCTATAGTCTAGTCTATAGTCTAGTCTATAGTCTAGTCTATAGTCTAGTCTATAGTCTAGTCTGTAGTCTAGACTATAGTCTAGTATATAGTCTAGTATATAGTATAGTTATAGTCTAGTCTATAGTCTAGTCTATAGTCTAGTCTATAGTCTAGTCTATAGTCTAGTCTATAGTCTAGTCTATAGTCTAGTCTATAGTCTAGTCTATAGTCTAGTCTATAGTCTAGTCTATAGTCTAGTCTATAGTCTAGTCTATAGTCTAGTCTATAGTCTAGTCTATAGTCTAGTCTATAGTCTAGTCTATAGTCTAGTCTATAGTCTAGTCTATAGTCTAGTCTATAGTCTAGTCTATAGTCTAGTCTATAGTCTAGTCTATAGTCTAGTCTATAGTCTAGTCTATAGTCTAGTCTATAGTCTAGTCTATAGTCTAGTCTATAGTCTAGTCTATAGTCTAGTCTATAGTCTAGTCTATAGTCTAGTCTATAGTCTAGTCTATAGTCTAGTCTATAGTCTAGTCTATAGTCTAGTCTATAGTCTAGTCTATAGTCTAGTCTATAGTCTAGTCTATAGTCTAGTCTATAGTCTAGTCTATAGTCTAGTCTATAGTCTAGTCTATAGTCTAGTCTATAGTCTAGTCTATAGTCTAGTCTATAGTCTAGTCTATAGTCTAGTCTATAGTCTAGTCTAGTCTAGTCTATGGTTTAGTCTTTAGTCTCTTCTATAGACTAGTCTATAGTCCATTCTATAGTCTAGTCTATCTATAGTCTGGTCTAGTTTACTGTCTAGTAAACAATCTAGTCTAGTCTATGGTCTATAGTTTAACCTATAGTCTACTCTGTAGTCTAGTCTACAGTCTAGTCTGTAGTCTGGTTTATAATATGATCTTCAGTTTGGTCTACAGTCTTGTCTACTGTACAATCATTTCAGGCTTCTAATCTACAGTCTGATCCATTATTTGATCTATAGTTTGCTCTATTATCTGATCCTTAGCTTCTTCTATAGACTGAACTATAGTTTAACCTGTAGTCTAGTCTGTAGTCAAGTTCTTAGTCTGGTTTATAGCCTGATCTACAATCTGGGTTATTATCTTGTCATTAATCTAGCCTATAGTGTACTCTATGTTCTCGCATAAAATGTATATTAAATTAATTATGCATTATTAACTATATCCAACTTGAAATTATAAAGAATCATAAAACTTATGTAATCAATAGCATTTTGTTTTGAAACTAATTTTATGCATTTAAGCGTTAATTATTTGTTTTTGTTACAGATTTTTATCATATGTTTTTTTTTTTCCTATGTAAAGATAAAGTGCATGTTTAAGCAGGCGAAAACATGCAACAAACTGAAACTGGGTGGTTAAAATAAAAAAGAATACTAAATAATACATCTGTTGGTTTAAAAAAAAAATGTTAAATTGTTTGGTGCGGTAGATATTAGTTGAAGATTAAATGTCACAACCCCTTAAAAACAACAAGGACTAGAACAAACACGCTGGGCTCATATATGTATAGAGAGCGGCTCTATTTTGACGAGTAAAGATAAAAATGTAAATTCAAACGAGCGTAAAACGCTAATCTCGGTGTTCGCACACAAGATTTTAAAATGATTTTAGTTTTTCCTATTTTATAAAGTGATGATTCCCTTTCATTTTCAGAAATTTATTTGATATAAAAATCCATTTCGGCTTAAATTCACACACGCATGTCAGATTAGATAAGATAATGTAGTGAAAGAGAGTGAGAGTGAATAAGTAAAGAGAGTATTTATGTATTGTTGTTGTTGTTGTTACATTATAAATGTCAAAATCTATCAGGACATCCGGTTATAGATGACGGCTACAATATTACGCTTGAGTGAAATCTTATTTCATTTTTAGGGAACGAATTTTTACAAAATTTGTAGAGATTTATTTTGTGTATTACGTCAAGTTTAATTTTTGTATTTTATAGAATGAAGAGTTACAATTGCAAAATTATCCTCCCTGTTGCTGTTTCTGTTCATTGTTAGATTTTAGGAAATATCCTTAATGTAACAACGATGCCTTTGTTTAAGAAAAAGTTGCAATTCTTAAAGATTTTTTGTTTTAATATTAAGCTGCTGCATTGTTTCAACAGTTTTAACTTCCTTTTTTTGGGAAAACATTTTATAATCCTTTTCTCTAAAGCTAAAACCTTTAGACATTTTTAGCGAAATTTTGCACAATTTCCCAATATAGAGAGAGGAGAAACAGGAGTAACGTACTGAAAACTTTACGCCACTTGATTGTTAATTCATGGGAAAATTTCATTAAAGGGGGGACTGGAATGGAATTGTTGGCGTTTATTTTAATCTAACTTCTAGATATCACTATTAATTCCACCATATTAAGTTTAGCTCCCCCAGCCAACTCTTCAGTAGAGAAAAAAATTTTAGAAAACATTCACAAATGTTAGACATTTAGCAGAGCATACATAAACGCCTTCACAAACAAATGCAACGCCTGTTCATAAACAGGACTAAAAGGATACGGGGGAAAAAACTCACGTTTAAAAAAAGGATAAGTGCTGATGCAACAACACACAGCTAGAAATATCAAAACAATGGTAAAAACACACAAGGATAATAAAACACAAACACATATGTATGTTAAAACGTATTGAAGTTATTCATTTGTAGGAAGTTAGCAGGAGATTATAAACATTAATTAAAAGCTTTTAATAACAGATTGTTTGTTTGTTGGTTGTTGCAAGCTGCTTAGCAAAAGTATGAGGTGTTGTTTAACTTTTGTTTTTTTATGAAATTTTTACTTTATACCTTTCAACAGGTCTAGTTAATCGTTTACTCCGCTTGCATACAAAAACTTCCTCTGAGAATTTTAGAATTATACCAAAGTTTTTATATTTTTAAAAACTACACACAATTACCTTTCTAAAGATAGTATTACTATTTTAACTTTTCCCTACATGCCACATTTTTAAAAGTAAAATGAAACCTAGTAAAATCTTTGCGCCCAGTTATAACATCACATTTTACGCTAGAAAAAGCGAGAATGAGAGTTGATGTAAACATATTATATATCATTGGATAGGGAATTATGTCTACTTTTTAAAAATATAGAAAAATTTAGATTATTGAAAAATTCATAAAATACTTTTGTAAAAATAGTAAACATCGATCTATAAAATTATTAAAAAACTAGAACTTTCACTTTGTAGCATTAATTTTTATAAAAATGTTCAATGAATTTTAAAATTATTGAAAAATTTCTACATTTTTCAAAACTCCACATAATTACCTTTCTAATGATATATAATATTACTATTTTAACTTTTCCTTTCATGCCACATTTTCAAAAGCAAAATGAAACCTAGTAAAATCTTTGCGCCCAGTTATTACATCCCATTTACGCTTAAAAAAGAGAATGTGGAATTTAATGTAAATATATTATATATCTTTGGATAGGGAATTATGTCTACTTTTTAAAAATATAGAAAAAGTTTGATTATTGAAAAATTCATAAAAGACTTTTGTAAAAATAGTAAACACACTTCTGTAAAATAGTAAAAAAACTAAAACTTTCACTTTGTTGCCTTAATTTTTAAAAAAATGTTCAATGAATTTTAAAATTATTGAAAAATTTCTACATTTTTCAAAACTCCACATAATTACCTTTCTAATGATATATAATATGACTATTTAAGCTTTTCCCTACATGCCACATTTTCAAAAGCAAAATGAAAATGAAACGCTTAAAAAAGAGAATGTGGAATTTAATGTAAACATATTATATATCATTGGATAGGGAATTAGGTCTAGTTTTTAAAAATATAGAAAAATTTAGATTATTGAAAAATTCATAAAAGACTTTTGTAAAAATTGTAAAGACACTTACTTCTGTAAAATTGTAAAAAACTATAACTTTCACTTTGTTGCTTTAATTTTTTTTTAATGTTCAATGAATTTTAAAATTATTAAACTTTTTATATATATTTTAAAACTACGCACAATTACCTTTCTAATGATATATAATATCACTATTTTAACTTTTCCCTACATGCCACATTTTCAAAAGCAAAATGAAACCTACTTAAAATCTTTGTTCCCAGCTATTACATCACATTTTACGCTTAAGTAAGGTAGTGTGAGAGTTAAAGTAAACATATTATATATCATTGGAAAGGAAAATATGTCTACTTTTTAAAAATGCATAAAAAGTTAGTTTATTGAGAAATTTATAGAAGTGTTTTGTAAAAAGTAGTGTGCACAGTGCTTTAATATATTTAAAAATTATTATGCTTACTTTTTGCGAGAGAAAGCGAGATTGAGTGCGTGTGTTATTGTATAGAAATTATATATCACAGGAAAGGAAATAGTGTGTACTTTTTGAAAATATATATAAAAAGTTTGGTTATTTAAAAATTCATAGTATACTTTTCTCAAAAGAGTAGACACACTACTCTAATATGTTTAAAAGTAATATTATTCACTTTGTTGTCTTCTTTTTACAAAAGTCTTTAATAAATTTAAAAAATAAAGAAACTTTTTATATATTTTCAAAAAGTAGACATAATTTCCTTTCTAATAATATATAATATGTTTAACTTAAGTGTTACTATTTAATGTCCTAACGGACTTTAAATTAGCTATTTAAGGGCAGAATAATGTTATAAAACGTTAACAATTTGTTACGCAACAGTCATGCGAAGAGTAGTTAAGTTACTTAAATTATATATCGTTGGATAGGAAATTGTATAAGGTTTTCAAACATAAACAAATTATTCTTTAATTTAAAAATTTCTTTAAGACTTTTGGTGGAAATATAAAAAAAAAGATGTCTGAGCAAGTATTGCAATAAGAAAGAACATATTTTGGTAGAAGTTGGTGATATGGAAACGATATTGGTATATATTATAAATCGGAATAGAAGAATTTCAGAAATTTATTAAACCGGTGTAATTGCCTTTTCTATTTTGAATAGGACAACTTGTAAATGGAGTAAACATATCATTTCTATTTAGTTCTTGGCTAAAGCGCCTTTAAACTTCGATTATACTGAGTATATATCACCTTCTGTATCTTCTTTTTTCCCCCTTTTCAGAACTTTTCTAGCTGCCCATGTACATGTAACAAGTACTTGTTGTATGGAGTTTATTTAAAGTACTTACATACATGTTTTGGTATAGTATTTTTTTACAGGAGTAACATGTTTTCTAAAAATCTTGTTTCTTTTATTTTTTGTTTGAAAAATTACTAATTTTTAACGCTTGAAAGCATAAACAATTGACTTCTCTCTAAATCGGCAAACAATTGCTAGAGTTAAAAAAAACACAGATTCACCTGAAAGTTTTTCAGAGGATGAAGGTGATGTTGGAATTTGCTAAATCGATAGATTTATTAAAAAACTTTTATTGAGAATTTATTAAAAAAAAACGAGTTTAAAGTTAAGAATTTTATGCAAAATTATGAATCCCTTTAATACTTTTTGTGAGGAATTCTCTTTAAAAATAACAAGATTCTTGATTTATTTAACCAAAACATACAAATTTCAATTTACTTATTATTCTTCTAAAAATTTTGTTATTTTAGGTAACAGATACCTAGTTTTTGCAACCATAACAATGTTTTATCCTTTTCTGTACAGAAAAAAAACAAGAGAATTTGTTACAATTTAACAAGTTTTTTTTAGACATAATAGCATAATTTCTTTCCACTAAGTATAAGAGTGTATTTTACCCTAATTGCCCATATTCAAGAGGCTTTTTTTGTATTTTTTTTAAAGAAGATAAATTTGTATATAAAATACTGCTGATGCTTGAAATGTTGTGTGAAGATTAATGCCATATTATAGTCGACACTTTTTTTACAAAAAAAGAGGCAGACAGACAGACAGTTTCGCAGAAGCTCTAAAAAGTTTTTTTTATCTTTAAAAAAAATCTCGTGTCAAATATTAGTTTTTGATATGCCAAAGTATATGGAATATTAATTATAAATGTATGTATATGTTTTTATAGGCTTAAAATAACATTTGGGGAAGAAGAAATCTTTTTTAAAAAGGGTGTCCCTTTTTAACAAGACAGAGATGATATAACAATTAAAACTATATTTCAGGAAAGCTTATATTAAGTGCTATGATAACGAAAGTATAGCCTCTTTAATGAGAAGAACCTATTTTTTTGCTATTTTTACAAAAAGTCTTCTATAAGTTTTTAAACAATAAACTAGTTTAGAAATTTTTAAAAACTAGACACAATTACCTATCCCATGATATATAATTTCACTTAATTAGCTCTTCCACTAAAAATTTATCTCATTAAAATATGAGAGAACTTTTAAATAAAGAAATAACTGCTTTTTAAAAATATAAAAAAAGTTTTATAATTTTCAAATTTATAAAAGAATTTTGTTTAAATTATACAAAAATCTGATAAAAGTGTTCACTGAAAACTTTTCGCTATTTTTACAAAAATTGTTCTGTACATTTTTTAATAATAAAATTTTGTAAACATTTTTAAAAACTAGACATAATTTCCTATCCAATGATATATAATTTTAATAAATTATCTCTTTCACTAGACTTTCTCTTTTGAAAATATGAGAGATCATTTAAACAAAGAAATTTTCATAAAATGCTCAAATAACTTCTTGCACAGCGACTAAGGAAAGTAACTGAATTAAACATATTATATATCAATGGAAAGGTAATGTTGTTTACTTTTCAAAAATTTAAAAAAATTTTTATAATTTTCAAATTCATAGAAGAATTTTGTTAAAATTATACAAAAACCTGATAAAAGCTATTGAATACTTTTCGCTATTTTTACAAAAATTGTTCTATAGATTTTTAAAAAATAAAATTTTGTCAACATTTTTAAAAACTAGACACAATTTCCTATCCGATGATATGTAATTTTACTAAATTATCTGTTTCACTAGACTTTCTTTTTTGAAAATATGAGAGATCATTTAAACAAAGAAATTTTCATAAAATGCTCAAATAACCTCTTGCACTGCGACTAAGGAAAGTAATTAAAGCATATTATATATCATTGGAAAGCTAATGTTGTCTACTTTTTGAAAATATAAAAAAGTTTTATAATTATCAAATTCATAAAGGAATTTTGTTAAAATTATACAAAAACCAGATAAAAGTGTTCATTGAAAACTTTTCGCTACTTCTACAAAAAGTGTTCTATATATTTTTAAATAAAAAAATTTTGTAAACATTTTTAAAAACTAGACATAATTTCCTATCCAATGATATGTAATTTTACTAAATTATCTGTTTCACTAGACTTTATCTTTTGGAAATATCAGAGATCATTTAAACAAAGAAATTTTTATAAAATGCTCAAATAACTTCTTGCACTGCGACTAAAGAAAGTAATTAAATTAAGCATATTATATATCATTGGAAAGGTAATGTTGTCTACTTTTTAAAAATATAAAAAAAGTTTTATAATTTTCAAATTTATAAAAGAATTTTGTTTAAATTATACAAAAATCTGATAAAAGTGTTCACTGAAAACTTTTCGCTATTTTTACAAAAATTGTTCTGTACATTTTTAAATAATAAAATTTTGTAAACATTTTTAAAAACTAGATACAATTTCCTATCCAATGATATATAATTTTACTAAATTATCTCTTTCACTAGACTTTCTCTTTTAAAAATATGAGAGATCATTTAAACAAAGAAATTTTCATAAAATGCTCAAATAACCTCTTGCACTGCGACTAAGGAAAGTAATTAAATTAAGCATATTATATATCATTGGAAAGCTAATGTTGTCTACTTTTCAAAAATATAAAAAAAGTTTTATAATTATCAAATTCATAAAAGAATTTTGTTAAAACTAACAAAAACTAATAAGAGTGATCTGTAATTTTTTTAAAGAAGTATATGTTTAAAACAATTTCCTATCCAATGATATATAATTTTACTAAATTATCTCTTTCATTACACTTTTTCTTATTAAAATATGAGAGAACTGAGAAAAACTTATACGAATGTTTTCAACTATTAAATGAGAGGATGTTAACAATTTTTACAAAAAGTTTTTTATGAATTTCTAAATAATTAAATGTTTTATATATTTTTGAAAAGTACACACTATTTCCTCTCCAATGATATATAATATGTCTACATTTCTTTTCCACAACTAAAATTATTGATTTTCATTTAAGAGATAACAATTGAACTTATACTTTTTAAAATGTTAATTATTTAGCTCTTAATATAACACTTGCGGGAAAGTTAAGTTAGACCTATTATATATCATTAAAAAGGAAATTGTGTGTAGTTTTTAAACATATATAGAAATTCTTACTATTTTAAACTTAACTGAAGAGTTTTATAAAAATAAGTCTAAGTTAAAATTCTGGTGTGCAAAAAGTATAACTAAAGTGTCTTTATACTTTTTACAAGATCATATAAGAAATTTATTAATAATGAAATTTATTATACCTTTTTTAAAAAGCCAACATAAATACCTTTCTAATGATATATAATATGTATAACTTAACTCTTCATTAAAACAAATTAAACCACTTTATTTGAGAGAAACATTAAACTAATTTGTTTTTTTAAGAATATATGTTTAAGCTTTATTTAGCAGGACTTACAGGATTTTTTAACAAGACATATTATATATCATTTGAAAGGAAATTTTGTTAGATTTACAAAAATGTTTAAATTGTTTTATAATTCTGAAATTTGTAAAACACTTTTGCTAAAACAAGGCAAAAACTCATTGAAAATTTTCTAAATTACAAAAAATTATTTTCTCTCTTTAACATAAATTTCTCAAGGACCCCCCTAATATTTTTGATTTTCTAAAACCCTAGTATGATACATATTTAATTTGTTTGTTTGAAATTATAAAAATTTCAAAACTTGCTTGCAGAAAAAGGTTAAATACCAACATATTTAGCAAGTTATACAATATATATACACAACTCCCGGTTTTTATGTTTACCCTTATCCCCCCCTCAGGCTAAGAAAACAAAAAACACAAAATAAACTACAACAACAACTTGTTCCCTTTATAACAAGGATATTCATACATATGAATAAACTTATTCCTGGGCACTTTACAATAAATGTTAATGAATTAGCTGGCAGTTTTAAGCGTACATTTTTTTCGCTTTTTTAATCAAAAGGGGCGAAAGAATTTGGACAAGTTCTTTTGATTTGTATGGCAAAACAAAAAGCAACTTTTTTCGCTGCAAGGTCAAAGTTTAAATAAAAGTTTTTATTGTGATTTTTTTCATGTACATTTTTATACTTGTATGTTAATTGCTGTGCAAATTGCAGAAAAGGATTTTTGTTCCCTTTTTTTCTTCTCTTTTCAGTTTCGGGGTCTTGTTTCTATTTTTTTTTGACAAAGTGCCACTTAAAAATCATTTTCGCTAATTGTTGTTAATGTAGCGTCTAGATGACTTAAAGATGTTATGCGATATGTTAAATAAGAAAAGGGAAGAAAAACGTTTTCAAAAGTTTGAAAGATTGCTTATCAGAGGATTATTTTTAATTAAAATTTTTAAAAAATAATTAAATTTTTCATTGCAATTTCCATCGAAATTGTCGCTACAGAGAAAAAAATTTTTCAAAAAAATAATGTCGCCCTAGACAAGAGCGTTAGATTTTTAGAGAAAATTTGAAGCTTAAGCTAAGATCCTTGAATTTTCCTAAATAAAATTTGTCGCTGTAATCAAGAGCTTTAGATTTTCTATAGAAAATTTGTCGCTCCAGTCAAGAGAGTTAGATTTTCTATAGAAAATTTGTCGCTCTAATCAAGAGCGTTAGATTTGCTATAGAATATTTGTCGCTATAATCACGAACGTTAGATTTTCTTTAGAAAATTTGTTGATCTAAAAAGAGCTTGGGATTTCCTAAAGAAAACTTGTCGCTCGAGTCAAGAGCGTTAGATTTTATTTCGAAAATTTGTAGCTCTAATCAGGACCGTTAGATTTTCTATAGAAAATTTGTCGCTCTAATCAAGACCGTTAATTTTTCTATTAAAATTTGTCGCTCTATTTAAGAGCGTTAGATTTTCTATAGAAAATTTGTCGCTCTAATCCCGAGCGTTAGATTTTCTTTAGAAAATTTGTTGATCTAAACAAAAGCTTTGGATTTTCTAAAGGAAACTTGTCGCTCTAATCAAAAGCGTTAGATTTTCTATAGAAATTTTTTCGCTCTAGTCAAGAGCGTTAGATTTTCTATAGAAAATTTGTCGCTCTAGTCAAGAGCGTTAGATTTTCTATAGAAAATTTGTCGCTCTAGTCAAGAGCGTTAGATTTTCTATAGAAAATTTGTCGCTCTAGTCAAGAGCGTTCGATTTTCTATAGAAAATATGTCGCTCTAGTCAAGAGCCTTAGATTTTCTATAGAAAATTTGTCGCTCTAGTCAAGAGCCTTAGATTTTCTACAGAAAATTTGTCGTTTTGGTCAAGAGCGTTAAATTTTCTATAGAAAATTAGTTGCCCTAATCAAGAGCGTTAGATTTTCTACAGAAAATTTGTCGCTCTACTCAAGAGCGTTAGATTTTCTATAGAAAATTTGTCGCTCTAACAAGACCATTTCAAATTTCTTCTAAAATCATTGATAGATTTGTAATCCCCTGATAATTGTGTAAAATTTTAATAATAAAGATGTGAGTTTTCAAAGAAAACAGTCGCTATTGTTTTCTTTACACCCAAAAAAAAAAATCAAATAAAAAATTTTTTCATTTAATTTTGTTCATTTAACGTTTAGAGCAAAAACCAATAAAAATCAAACTTGGAGTCTAATCGTCTGCTACAAATAACTATAAAAACAATAACAACAACCGAGACAAGAAAAAATATTAATAAAGTCTCCAAAGTGTCTTGGAAAGTAGAAACACTTTAACGTGTGTTCAATAAAAACCCCAAATGACTAGTGAGTGTTTCCTAACTTGATCACAGGCTAGCCCACGTTGTCATGAGTGGCTGCTTTTGTTCTTAATGGATTTAGTAAGTTAAACCTTAAAAAAACGACAACAACAAAAACCAATCAAGGCCAATGACACGTCGTTTAGATATTGATGCGCGTTCGTCTGAGAACCATTTTATGCGCTTTTATACTGCTGCTGAAATGCTGCATTGACGCTTTTAAAGAAAGAACTTGACTTGGGGCAGCTAAATGAGGTTTCTGTATCTTTTGTTGTTTTGAGTTCCTTTTTTCAAAACTGTATCTAAAACTTATAAAAACCTGCGCACACACACACACATATATTGACGCATTTACCGATCGTGGTATAAGAACCGAACTGAGACACCCTGCTGTGCATGGAATTCTGGCAAGCGGGTGTCAAGCTCAAGAACGAGCACTAAAAATGCCAAAACGTCATAAATTAAGAGACGCGCTTATGTGTTTCTTTCATTTCATTTTTATTAAAATTATTATTGTTATTATTTCATATTTTTTATTCATTTAATTTGATTTTGTTTTTATTCCCGAAAAAAAAAAACAAAATTATGAAAAAAAATTTAAATATTTGATCATTCATTTTTAGGCGGCTGTTGTGGATTATAAAGGTTTTTCGTTATTTTCTCTTTATATTTTCAAGTATTATTGTATTGTGTTGATATTTGTAATCCGGAATTTTGTAATTTGTTTAAGAACAATCGAGTTTATTTTATTTTAAAATAAAAGAAATTAGTTTAGGCTTTTCTTTCCAATCTTTTATGATGTAAAATTTTATAGGAAGTTTGTTAATTGGAAGAGTTTAAAATCGTTACTTTGAGACTCTTAAAACTGTAACAAGTTTGATTTTTCTAAAGAGAAGTCAGCGACACATTTTTCTATAAAAAATCAAAAGCTTTTGACTAGAGCGACAAATTTTCTATACAAAAATCTAACGCTCTTTGCTAAAGCGACTAATTTTCTATAGAAAATCTAACGCTTATGACTAGATTTACAATTTTTTTATAGAAAATCTAACGCTCTCAACTAGAGCGACAAATTTTCTATAGAAAATCTAACGCTCTTAACTAGAGCGACAAATTTTCTAAAGAAAATCTAACGCACTTGACTAGGGCGACAAATTTTCTACAGAAAATCAAACCCTTTTGACTAGAGCGACAAATTTTGTACAGAAAATCTAACGCTCTTGACTAAAGCGACAAATCTTCTATAGAAAATCTTACGCTTTTGGCTAGAGTGACAAATTTTCTATAGAAAATCTAAAGCTTTTGACTAGATTGTAAATTTTCTTTAGAAAATCTGACGCTCTTGGCTAGAGCGACATATTTTCTATAGAAAATTTAACGCTCTTGATTAGAGCGACAAATTTTCTATTAAAAATATAACGCAATAAACTAGAACGACAAAATTTTCTATAGAAAATCTTACGCTCTTGACTAGAGCGACAAAATTTTCTATAGAAAATCTTACGCTCTTGACTAGTGCGACAAATTTTCTATATAAAGTCTAACATTCTTTATTAGAGCGAGAAATTTTCTATAAAAAATCAAACGCTTTTGACTAGAGCGACAAATTTTCTATAGAAAATCTAACGCTCTTGACTAGAGCGACAAATTTCCTAGAGAAAATAAAACGTTCTTAACTAGAGCAACCAATATTCTATAGAAAATCTAACGCTTTTGACTAGATCGACAAATTTTCATTTTCGATGGAATGTTAATCAGTTATTGGAAGGTTTTTAGAAATGGATTTATAAAATTATGATTTATTACTTTCAGAACATTCAGAAACCAGGATTAATTTTAAATTTAAAAAAAAAATCCAATGCTCTTGACTAGAGCGTCATATTTTCTATAGAAAATCTAACGCTTTTGACTAGAGCGACAAATTTTCTATAGAAAATTTAACGCTCTTGACTAGAACGACAAATTACCTAGAGAAAATATAACGTTCTTAACTAGAGCAAACAATTTTCTATAGAAAATCTAACGCTCTTAACTAGAGCGACAAATTTCCAAGAGAAAATATAAGGTTCTTAACTAGAGCAACCAATTTTCTATAGAAAATCTGACGCTCTTAACTAGAGCGACAAATTTTCTATAGAAAATCTAACGCTCTTGACTAGAGCGTCAAATTTTCTTTAGGAAATCTAACGCTCTTGACTAGAGCGTCAATTTTTCTTTAGAAAATCGAATGCTCTTTACTAGAGCGACAAATTTTCTATAGAAAATCTCACGCTCTAGACTAGAACGACAAATTTTCTATAGAAAATGTAACGCTCTTGAATAGAGCGACAAATTTTTTTAGAAAATCTAACGCTCTTGAATAGAGCGACAATTTTTTTAGGAAATCTAACGCTCTTGACTAGAGCGACAAATTTTCATTTTCGATGGAATGTTAATCAACTATTGGAAGGTTTTAAGAAATGAATTTACAAAATTATGATTTATTACTTTCAGAACTTTCAGAAACCAGGATTAAATTATGAAATATTACAATTTTTAAATTATGACGCTCTCTTAAAATAAAACAAACTAAACAGACAATTTAATTTAAACGCAGAAACTCACTCTAATGGAAACTCATAAAGTCTTCAAACACTGACAAGTGACATTTTAAAACTCTCTTCCTTTTTTTACAATTTAAAGTAGTTGCCTTAAAAAGGATGATATTAGAAAGAAAAAAGAGAAAGTTTGTGCTATTGTGCACTGATATTTTAATTTATAATTAACATTTTGTTTTGCCAACATTAGGCGCTTTGTGTTTCTCCCTGTCCAGGGCCCTTTTTTTAGGGTGTGTTTGTTTACATTACGCTTTTTTTGAAAGATTTGTTTGTTTTCTTAAGATTTTGTAAATAAAGAAATATTTCATATTTATGCGTTTTACTTTTTACCTATAAATCATACAAGAAAATTATGAACACGGATTCTAAATCAAAATTAATATTTTATGGTCGAATGCATTTGAAGGTTTGTATGGCTGTTTGGTGTTATTTTCTGCGCCTGCGTGTGTGTTTTATGAGAAAAATTTTGATTTATGTCATAATTTTTTTTTTTTTCGTCGAATGGTAACTGAGTGTTTACTGCTTTATGCTGCAAAAATGGCTTCTGTTGTAAAATTTTTTGGAAAGATTTTAAAAAGATAATGAAAAGGGTTTAAATTAAATGAGTTCAGTTAGATTTTAAGCAAATTTCCCATAGTGCAAAATTAAGCATAAAAAAGCGTTTTAGTTTAAGAATCCAAATTAAATTCCTAGAAAAAATTTTCAAAATTTGTAATTTTTTTTCCTTAAAAATTTAGTTTTAGAAATTAACTATTAATAACCTTAAACATTTGTTATTGTTATAGCTATTTACTTTATTATTTTATGTTACAATATTTTAACGATTTGTTTTAATTTTATGTTTTGTTTTCCCAACATAAATCACACAAACCCTCATCTTCGACAAGACAGCCAGACAGACAGACACACTCGAAATTGAAACAAATCCCAAACATTTTTTTTTTTTTTTTTTGTGAAAAACATAAATGATGGCAAAATCATATAATAAACAATAATTATGTCCATTAGAGATAAATGTGGATGATTTGCAATAAGTTTCGATTGTTTGCAGTAAATTTGCAATGGTGTAGCATGAATAACACTAACAACAAAGCGGGAAATCGTAATACAGTTAAAAGTAAATGTGCCGCAAAAAATATTATAAAAATAAACAGGAGAAACAAAAAGAAAGGAAACAAATTTGACAATTGATACCTTCTCATCTCTTAAATACTCAAATTTATTAAAACAAAAGACCGGCAGTTCTGGGGGATCAGTATTTTCTAAAAAAAATCCAATGTGTCTGAAAAGAGAGCAATGAATTTTCTAGAGAACATACAACGCTTTTGAACCCAGCGACAAATTTTCTATAAAAATTCCAATGCTTTTGGCTAGAGCGACAAATTTTCTATATAAAAAATTAACGCCTTTGAACAGAGCGACAAATTTTTGTTTAGCAAATCTTACGCTCCTGACTAGAGCGACAAGTTTTCTTTAGAAAATCCAATGCTCTTGACTAGAGCGTCATATTTTCTATAGAAAATCTAACGCTCTTAACTAGAGCGACAAATTTTCTTTAGAAAATATAATGCTCTTGACTAGATTGACAAATTTTCTATAGAGCGACACATTTTCTATAGAAAATCTAAAGCTCTTGACTAGAGCGACAAATTTTCTTAGAAAATCTAATGCTCCTGACTAGAGCGACAAATTTTCTATAGAAAATCTAAAGCTCTTGACTAGAGCGACAAATTTCTATAGAAAATCTAACGCTCTTTATTAGAGCGACACATTATCTATAGAAAATCTAACGCTCCTAACTAAAGCTACAATTTTTTCTTTTGAAAATCTAACGCTCCTAACTAGAGCGACAAATTTTCTATAGAAAATCTAACGTTCTTGACTAGAGCGACACATTTTCTCTAGAAATTCGAATGCTCTTGACTAGAGCGACAAATTTTCTCCAGAAAATCTAATGCTCTTGACTTGAGCGACAAATTTCTATAGAAAATCGAATGCTCTTGACTAGAGCGACAAATTTTCTCCAGAAAATCTAATGCTCTTGACTTGACCGACAAATTTCTATAGAAAATCTAACGCTCCTAACTAAAGCTATAAATTTTTCATTTGAAAATCTAACGCTCCTACAAATTTTCTATAGAAAATCTAACGTTCTTGACAAGAGCGACAAATTTTCTCTAGAAAATCTTATGCTCATAACTAAAGCGACAAATTTTTCTTTTGAAAATCTAACGCTCCTGACTATAGCAACAAATTTTCTTTAGAAAATATAATGCTTTTGACTAAAGCTACAAATTTTATGCAGAAAATCCAGCGCTCTTGACTATAGCGACAAATTTTCTTTGGAAAGACTAATGCTTTTGACTAGAGCGACAAATTTTCTTTAAAAAATTTAATGCTCTTGACTAGAGCGACAAATTTTTTCTAGAAAATCTAACACTTTTGACTAGAGCGACAAATTTTTCTTTGAAATACAACGATCTTAAAGAGAGCGTTAAATTTCCACAAAAATCCATTGCTTTTGATTAGAGCGACAAATTTTCTAATAGAAAATACAAAGCCTTTTCTAAAGTAACAAATTTTCTATAAAAAAAGTAACAATTTCTTCTAGAGCGACAAATTTTTGATATAAAATTCATTGCACTTCAAGAGATGGCTAAGTTCTCTAAAGAAAATCTAACGCTTTTGAGCAGAGCGACAACTATTTTGGCAGAAAAATTCAACGCTTTTGAAGAAATTGTAAAAATTATTATAAAAAATACAACGCGAGCAGAGCGACAACAATGTTTGTCGCTCTGCTCAAAAGCGTTAGTGTTTCTGTAGAAAATTTGAATCTCTC
>NW_023995120.1:47500-87500 GCF_015586225.1 Lucilia sericata | reverse complement strand
TATATTTTGGACTTACTTTTATAATCTAAGCGACCCACTGTGCCTGGGAACATATTGGACATTTGACGTTTTATGCACTCACTGCTCCCATTGTAAGTAATTTTATGTTATTTTTTTTTTCTCTGATATTTAGTTAATATTTACCATCGTTTAGTAAAGAGGTACGAAATGTTCATCCATCCATCTAAACACACAGACACACACACTCATATGCACACTCACACCAAACTGTAACCTTTATTTTCTTCTGTCTTAAATCACATTAACATGCACTTCCAATACGAGTCAATACGAGTATGATTTCAAATTTATAACATTTATTTTTTTTTGTTGTAGTTCAGTTCAAATCAGTTCAGATCAGTTCCATCGACAACTATTTATTTGTCCAATATTTAGTTTGTTCACACACAGAAGTAGCCAAACAGTAGTAGTGTGTACTACTTGAAGTTATAGCACACTGAAAATCGCCTTCAATTCAATCGACCATACAATTGTTTGTTGGTGTTAATTTTTTAGGCAAATTTTTTTGTTTAGAGTATTTTTTTCCCTCAACTCTTTTTCGTTTTGTTTTTATTTGTCTTTATTTAGATGTACTGTGTACTTAAGTAGACACCCTCATACAGAGATACATATTTTAGTACAAGTCCACTACATTAGTTAGTTTTTGCACGCTACAGTAAAGTTAGTAGAGAAAACAAGAGTCCATAGGCAGGCCTAGAGTCTTCTCTGCAAACCAAGAGACTATACATTAGATTACAAACAAGACTTAAGAGCAGACCATAGACCTAACTATTGATCACACTATAGACGCAACAATATATAGATAAAACTATAAACCAGATTATGGACCATAGTCTAGTCTATAGTCTAGTTTATAGTCTAGTCTATAGTATAGTTTATAGTCTAGTCTATAGTCTAGTCTATAGTCTAGTTTATAGTCTAGTCTATAGTCTAGTTTATAGTCTAGTCTATAGTCTAGTCTATAGTCTAGTTTATAGTCTAGTCTATAGTCTAGTCTATAGTCTAGTCTATTGTCTAGTCTATTGTCTAGTCTATAGTCTAGTCTATAGTCTAGTCTATAGTCTATTCTATATTCTAGTCTATAGTCTAGTCTATAGTCTAGTCTATAGTCTAGTCTATAGTCTAGTCTATAGTCTAGTCTATAGTCTAGTCTATAGTCTAGTCTATAGTCTAGTCTATAGTCTAGTCTATAGTCTAGTCTATAGTCTAGTCTATAGTCTAGTCTATAGTCTAGTCTATAGTCTAGTCTATAGTCTAGTCTATAGTCTAGTCTATAGTCTAGTCTATAGTCTAGTCTATAGTCTAGTCTAGTCTAGTCTATAGTCTAGTCTATAGTCTAGTCTATAGTCTAGTCTATAGTCTAGTCTATAGTCTAGTCTATAGTCTAGTCTATAGTCTAGTCTATAGTCTAGTCTATAGTCTAGTCTATAGTCTAGTCTATAGTCTAGTCTATAGTCTAGTCTATAGTCTAGTCTATAGTCTAGTCTATAGTCTAGTCTATAGTCTAGTCTATAGTCTAGTCTATAGTCTAGTCTATAGTCTAGTCTATAGTCTAGTCTATAGTCTAGTCTATAGTCTAGTCTATAGTCTAGTCTATAGTCTAGTCTATAGTCTAGTCTATAGTCTAGTCTATAGTCTAGTCTATAGTCTAGTCTATAGTCTAGTCTATAGTCTAGTCTATAGTCTAGTCTATAGTCTAGTCTATAGTCTAGTCTATAGTCTAGTCTATAGTCTAGTCTATAGTCTAGTCTATAGTCTCGCCTATAGTCTAGTCTATAGTCTAGTCTATATTCTAGTCTATAGTCTCGTCTATAGTCTAGTCTATAGTCTAGTCTATAGTCTAGTCTATAGTCTAGTCTATAGTCTAGTCTATAGTCTAGTCTATAGTCTAGTCTATAGTCTAGTCTATAGTCTAGTCTATAGTCTAGTCTATAGTCTAGTCTATAGTCTAGTCTAGTCTAGTCTATAGTCTAGTCTATAGTCTAGTCTATAGTCTAGTCAATAGTCTAGTCTATAGTCTAGTCTATAGTCTAGTCTATAGTCTAGTCTATAGTCTAGTCTATAGTCTAGTCTATAGTCTAGTCTATAGTCTAGTCTATAGTCTAGTCTATAGTCTAGTCTATAGTCTAGTCTATAGTCTAGTCTATAGTCCAGTCTATAGTCTAGTCTATAGTCCAGTCTATAGTCTAGTCTATAGTCTAGTCTATAGTCTAGTCTATAGTCTAGTCTATAGTCTAGTCTATAGTCTAGTCTATAGTCTAGGTCTATAGTCTAGCTATAGTCAGTCTATAGTCTAGTCTATAGTCTAGTCTATAGTCTAGTCTATAGTCTAGTCTATAGTCTAGTCTATAGTCTAGTCTATAGTCTAGTCTATAGTCTAGTCTATAGTCTAGTCTCTAGTCTAGTCTATAGCTAGTCTATAGTCTAGTCTATTAGTCTAGTCTATAGTCTAGTCTATAGTCTAGTCTATAGTCTAGTCTATAGCTAGTCTATAGTCTAGTCTATAGTCTAGTCTATAGTCTAGTCTATAGTCTAGTCTATAGTCTAGTCTATAGTCTAGTCTATAGTCTAGTCTATAGTCTAGTCTATAGTCTAGTCTATAGTCTAGTCTATAGTCTAGTCTATAGTCTAGTCTATAGTCTAGTCTATAGTCTAGTCTATAGTCTAGTCTATAGTCTAGTCATAGTCTAGTCTATAGTCTAGTCTATAGTCTAGTCTATAGTCTAGTCTATAGTCTAGTCTATAGTTCTAGTCTATAGTCTAGTCTATAGTCTAGTCTAGTCTATAGTCTAGTCTATAGTCTAGTCTATAGTCTAGTCTATAGTCTAGTCTATAGTCTAGTCTATAGTCTAGTCTATAGTCTAGTCTATAGTCTAGTCTATAGTCTAGTCTATAGTCTAGTCTATAGTCTAGTCTAGTCTAGTCTAGTCTAGTCTATAGTCTAGTCTAGTCTATAGTCTAGTCTATAGTCTAGTCTATAGTCCAGTCTATAGTCTAGTCTATAGTCTAGTCTATAGTCTAGTCTATAGTCTAGTCTATAGTCTAGTCTATAGTCTAGTCTATAGTCTAGTCTATAGTCTAGTCTATAGTCTAGTCTATAGTCTAGTCTATAGTCTAGTCTATAGTCTAGTCTATAGTCTAGTCTATAGTCTAGTCTATAGTCTAGTCTATAGTCTAGTCTATAGCCTAGTCTATACTCTAGAATATAGTCTATTTTATAGCCTAGTTCATAATCAAGTCTATAGTCCGGTAGCAGGCCATATTGGTTTCGTTACAACCGACTATAGTTCTCCTACATGTTTTCTTTCCTCTTGGTATGTAAAATTTACACAGTTGCATTAATAAATACAGTGTTAGTTTTTTTTTTCTACTACAACGTTGGAACTTTGTTTGCTCTGGACAACGTTGTTGTTAGTGTTGTTACTGACCAAATGTTTCATCAATGTTTATCTGCATGTCTTAACAAATATTGATGCTGATGATGATGATGATCGGGCGGCGACACTATAGTTGGCGACGTTCAAAAATGCGTTAATTACATTTGTTTATATTCCAAAAGTACTGTTGCTCACTGGTACTGTCAGAAAGTTCAAACTTTAGACCATTTTGTTTGACATTTATTTTTTTATTTTTTTTGGACCAAAACAAGAAAAACGAAAAATTCCATGCTATTGGTATAAGAAATTCCTTTAGTACTTTTTTAGACAACATTTGTTTGCTTAAGTCTTCAGCACCCAAAGAATGTGAGGAGACACAAGTGTAGTTGTTTAACAATTGTTGTGTGTTATTGTGTATTTTTTTTGGTTGTTCA
This sequence comes from Lucilia sericata, assembly GCF_015586225.1. NCBI lineage: Eukaryota > Metazoa > Arthropoda > Insecta > Diptera > Calliphoridae > Lucilia > Lucilia sericata. Next base: position 83,668 of record NW_023995120.1, on the reverse strand, counting down.
GTGTTTCGTGTCAATAAATATTGAACAAAGAATTTAAACACTTTTATAGACAGATTATGACTGAATAAATTATATAGTAAAAAAATCACAGACTCTATAGCAGAAAGAGAATAAGGTTAAGGGATAATAAGGAACTATTTTAAGCATAGGTCTACTTCTGAGGACGTAGTTGGCCATGATGTTATTGTTTTAGAACTATTTCTGGTTTCTGTTTTATGCCCCAAAATATATTGATTCAAAATATGGTAACAATTAAAACATTATATAACATCTTTCAAAATTACAGCTGTTTAAATCAATTAACTCTTGAGCAAAATAACAATTTTGGCACAAAACAAAAATTGTTAAACAAATAAAAGGGTTTTTATAATGCAATTTGTATTTAAACAATTTTGACAATGAAATCTAAAAATAAAAAAAAAGTTTTTTTTCTAATTTCAGAAACCGCTTAAACACAATGTTAAATATCTCTAGTTAACGTAACGTGATTATTAGTATTAAGTCATAGAATTAGACAAAACATAGAAAATAACAAAGAAAAAAACAAAAATATTTATTGTCAACTATTGTTTGGCATTAAAACCAAACATCTGTTTAAATAATTTGCTAAATAAATAGAAAAATACAAAAATAATAATAAAAATAATTGAAAAATAGAATAAAACTATAGACTTTGTTTTCAAATACTCTTTTTTTTCTCTATTTAAACTGAAATGCAGAAGATTATCTACGTATTTAACTCGTTCGTTCCTTTTTTGAAACAACAGCAATAACATAACAACAACAACTATACATACGACATTCAACAATAAATGACAACAAACACTAAAGTCTATTAATTACATTGTTATGGGAAATACAACCATGTACATACAAAGAAGAAGAAGAAAAAGAATACATTTAGGTTTTATTTAACTCCCTCTCTCTCTCTCTCGCACTTGTGGTTGTCAGTTTTTTTATGTTGTTGGTTTATTTATTATAGAGGGAATAATACAAATTTAGACAATGGCATCTGTCATTTCTTTTGTTACGTCTGTTTACATTCAAATATTTTGCAACATTTTTTTAAAACAAAATAATAAAATAAAATAATAATGAAAAGAAGAATTGAATACATAATAATATGAACAAAACAAAAATGCAAACAATTTATATTGTTGGTATTTTTTTCATATTGTTGGACGTGGGCTTTAGGAAAAGGGTTTAAAAAGGAGACAACTAATTAGTTTTTGATCTTTAGAATCCATAATATATAGACCAACTATAGGGCAAACTATAGACCAGCTGTAGACCAAATTATAGAATAGAATATAGGACAAACTGTAAACTATAAAGACCGGACTATAGACCTAGAATAGATTACAGAACAGGTTATACATAGGCTAGACTATAAACTAAACTATAGATTAGACTATAAACTGGTTTATAAACTCAACTATAGATTAGACTCTAGACTAGACTATAGACTAGACTATATACTAGACTATAGACTAGTCTATAGACTTGACTATAGACTAGACAATATACTAGACTATAGACTAGTCTATAGACTAGACTATAGACTAGACTATAGACAAGACTATAGACTAGACTATAGACTAGACTATAGACTAGACTATAGACTAGACTATAGACTAGACTATAGACTAGACTATAGACTAGACTATAGACTAGACTATAGACTAGACTATAGACTAGACTATAGACTAGACTATAGACTAGACTATAGACTAGACTATAGACTAGACTATAGACTAGACTATAGACTAGACTATAGACTAGACTATAGACTAGACTATAGACTAGACTATAGACTAGACTATAGACTAGACTATAGACTAGACTATAGACTAGACTAGACCATAGACTAGACTAGACCATAGACTAGACTAGACCATAGACTAGACTAGACTAGACTAAAGACTAGACTGTAGACTAGACTATAGACTAGGCTATAAACCAGACTATAGACTAGACTATAGACTAGACTATAGACTAGACTATAGACTAGACTATAGACTAGACTATAGACTAGACTATAGACTAGACTATAGACTAGACTATAGACTAGACTATAGACTAGACTATAGACTAGACTATAGACTAGACTATAGACTAGACTATAGACTAGACTATAGACTAGACTATAGACTAGACTATAGACTAGACTATAGACTAGACTATAGACTAGACTATAGACTAGACTATAGACTAGACTATAGACTAGACTATAGACTAGACTATAGACTAGACTATAGACTAGACTATAGACTAGATTATAGACTAGACTATAGACTAGACTATAGACTACACTATAGACTACACTATAGACTACACTATAGACTACACTATAGACTACACTATAGACTACACTATAGACTACACTATAGACTAGACTATAGATTAGACTATAGACTAGACTATAGACTAGACTAGACTATAGACTAGAATATAGACTAGACTATAGACTAGACTATTGACTAGACCAAAGACTAGACCAAAGACTATACCATAGACCAGCCTATAAATCTGACTACAGATCAGACTTTAGACTAGACTATAGACTGGAATATAGACTAGACTATAGACTAGACTAGGCGGCAGGCGGAAGTGTCTACATTTTTATAGAACTTCTAGTTAACTTTTGAGATTGCCTCTAGAAAACAACAGTATTTTAAGTAATTGTGGTAAGAACAACAAAAAAAATCATATACAAAATGGAAAAAAATACAACAAAAACAGAAGAGGAAATAATTGAACTGATATTGAATAAAACGATTATTTTCAAAAAACAATACACCCATACACACACCAACACAGAAAACAATAATAACCCGATCAATATGCACTGATAAATACAAATAACAACCAGCAGAAGAAGCAGCAAACAGAGGTATTAACGAACGAGTTACAATTTGTTAAAAATTTTAGCGTGGTTTTACAAACAATAACAATTGCATTTTATAAAATAAAATAAAATAATATTATAGAGAAATAATAACAATTACAATTTGTTTTAGATGTTAAAGTAATTAGTGCACAACAAAATGTCACGACACTTATGTAGTATTGCAACTCTGTGTTTTTTTTGTTTTTGTTTTGATATTTTAAGCATGTAAATAGTTTGCAACTGTATGTTTTGTTTATGACATTTGCGTGAGTGTAAAATGAAAGAGAGATTTTTATGAGAGATAAATGATTAGTTTTGTATTAAATGAAAACAAAATTTAAACAAAAATGAAATTAAATTATGAAATTAAGTCTAATTGCATAATTTAAATGTATGTGCACTTAGTCTGTTATTAGTCTAGTCTAGTTGTGTAATCTATAATGTAGTGTTTAGTCTAGTCTAAAAAGTCTTTAATCTAAAGTATGATCTATACTCTAGATCCTAGTTGGATGAATAGTGTAGGTATTAGTCTGATTTGTATACTCCAAAGTCTAGTCCAAAAACTGCTCTACAGTGTAGCCCATAGACTAGAGTATGGTGTAGACTATAGTCTCATAGTTTCAAAAATCATCATATTACAAATAGTATCGATTTTTTCTTTAATTACAACCGCTGGCTTTTAATATAAATATTAATCGAGAAACCTTACCACTGATAAATCTTTTTGTAAACAATAAAACTCATAAAGAAAACAAAAAAAAAACGCTAAATAATGAGGTCCATTATTTACTAATTTATCGGCTATTGTTGGTGGGAAAAAATAATAATGTATTTTTTATTTATAAATATTTTTCATCTTTAAATGTTTTCAGTTATTAAGATGATTACAATGTACATACAATATTTGTCTATGGGAAGAGGTTTTCAGAAATGAAAGAGAATGTTTTGCAGGTTTCATTTCTTTTGATTATCAGAAAAGGTGTTAGGTACGCTGTTAATTCATTTAATTTTTTCCCCCCCCAACAATTTTTTTTTTCTTCTTTGGACTCCAAGTATGTACTCTAGAGTTTTGATTAAATTTGTATTGATTGTAGTGAACAATAGAAAATGAATATCATTAATGAATGTAATGTAAAAATATTTAGATTCATTGTTAAAAGTTTTTTCGTTAATAGAGTAATCAAATCTTAAATAATTGAAAAATCATCTTTTGTATTTTGGGATATTTGAGGAATTCTCTATAGGGTTGTTTGTAATACGAGTTCATAGCATTTTTAACACCTACAAAATGTTAACTAGCGGCTCTTCTAAGGTGAAAGAAATGTTAAAAGTTATCGACAAAAAGTTTTATCATGATGAGCTCTCTAACCTTTAAATAACAATAAAATCAGTTAGAGATCTTATTTTTCACTGTGTATCAATATGTGATCTAGAGCACCTTCTCTCCTTTTTTCTCCTCTTAATATTTTCCCTCAATCATATAGATTCCCTAATAAAGATCAATATTGGTCATTGAAAGATCAACAGCTTAGCCACACTATACAAAGAAATCATTTTCAAATTAATGATCAATCAACAGCTACTGAAGATATTTATAAACGATCATGAAAACTTTAGATCATATTTTAATCATGTTCAATCATCTGATATAGACTAGACTATAGACTAGACTAAAGACTAGACTATAGATTAGGCTATAGATTAGACTATAGACTAGACTGTAGACTAGACTATAGACTAGACTATAGTCTAGACTATAGACTAGACTATAGACTAGACTATAGACTAGACTATAGACTAGACTATAGACTAGACTATAGACTAGACTATAGACTAGACTATAGACTAGACTATAGACTAGACTATAGACTAGACTATAGACTAGACTATAGACTAGACTATAGACTAGACTATAGACTAGACTATAGACAAGACTATAGACTAGACTATAGACTAGACTATAGACTAGACTATAAACTAGACTATAGACAAGACTATAGACTAGACTATAGACTAGACTATAGACTAGACTATAGACTAGACTATAGACTAGACTATAGACTAGACTATAGACTAGACTATAGACTAGACTATAGACTAGACTATAGACTAGACTATAGACTAGACTATAGACAAGACTATAGACTAGACTATAGACTAGACTATAGACTAGACTATAGACTAGACTATAGACAAGACTATAGACTAGACTATAGACTAGACTATAGACTAGACTATAGACTAGACTATAGACTAGACTATAGACTAGACTATAGACTAGACTATAGACTAGACTATAGACTAGACTATAGACTAGACTATAGACTAGACTATAGACTAGACTATAGACTAGACTATAGACTAGACTATAGACTAGACTATAGACTAGACTATAGACTAGACTATAGACTAGACTATAGACTAGACTATAGACTAGACTATAGACTAGACTATAGACTAGACTATAGACTAGACTATAGACTAGACTATAGACTAGACTATAGACTAGACTATAGACTAGACTATAGACTAGACTCTAGACTAGACTATAGACTAGACGAGACTCTAGACTAGACTAGAGACTATAGACTAGACTATAGACTAGACTAAAGACTAGACTATAGACTAGACTAGACTATAGACTAGACTATAGACTAGACTATAGACTAGACTAAAGACTAGACTATAGACTAGACTATAGACTAGACTATAGACTAGACTATAGACTAGACTATAGACTAGACTATAGACTAGACTATAGACTAGACTATAGACTAGACTATAGACTAGACTATAGACTAGACTATAGACTAGACTAGACTATAGACTAGACTATAGACTAGACTATAGACTAGACTATAGACTAGACTATAGACTAGACTATAGACTAGACTATAGACTAGACTATAGACTAGACTATAGACTAGACTATAGACTAGACTATAGACTAGACTATAGACTAGACTATAGACTAGACTATAGACTAGACTATAGACTAGACTATAGACTAGACTATAGACTAGACTATAGACTAGACTATAGACTAGACTATAGACTAGACTATAGACTAGACTATAGACTAGACTAGACTATAGACTAGACTATAGACTAGACTATAGACTAGACTATAGACTAGACTATAGACTAGGCTAGACTAGACTATAGACTAGACTATAGACTAGACTATAGACTAGACTATAGACTAGACTATAGACTAGACTATAGACTAGACTATAGACTAGACTATAGACTAGACTATAGACTAGACTATAGACTAGACTATAGACAAGACTATAGACAAGACTATAGACTAGGATATAGACAAGACTATAGACAAGACTATAGACTAGGCTATAGACTAGACTATAGAAAATACTTTTCCTATTTAATGAAGATTTCTAATGTTTGAATAACTGCAATCAACCCTTTATTAGCAAAATATTGGATTAAAAAAACCCTTAACTCGAGACTTAATTTCGCTGGGGCTCGAATTAATTGAACAAATAAGTGTTATGAACCCAGTGATCTATTGTTTCCTAATTTTTTGAGCACAAAGTAATAATTATTTATACGCCACTAGTTAAGCATAAGTTTGGCAAGTGTGATACTACTTACGACTACCCATGATTGGCAATTCCTTTTTGTTACTGATTGTTTATAGTTCAGCATTAGAACTCCTGCTGGGTACACACAGGAAACAAATTATAATCGCGAACAGTTTGTAAAAAAAGAATAGTTCCTTGTTTTTTTTTTTCTCGCAAATTTCAAAAGCAGGATTAAAAAACACTTTAAGGAAACGAATATAGACTTTGATGAGCTGTGTCACACGAGTGGACTTTAACAATAAAATTTATACCAAAATATATGGAAAAAAAGGAGGGCTGGTTGGTGGCTGACTGGCTGGCCTTTGGTAATAAAATATTTTTTTTTTTTGATGGCACAATTGCGGAAGTAATAAGCAATTGTTGAAGATTGTTGCTGCACGCTGTATGAAAGTCATAAATAAAATTGTTTTCCACTCTAGTGATATTGTGGATTTTAAGTGATTCCTGCTTAGACAACGGGGTGTTCTCTAAGGGTGGCAGTCGGTATTTATTGTCATCAGAGCTTAGAGTGTGTTGTAATGGCAACAATTAATAAAAATATTTATGAATTATTAAGTAATTTACATTTTTATATGATTGTTAAATTTCAAGCCAGCCACGCCTATTTATCATAAATCAAGGCTGGAATTAATTTGAAGTGTGTGTGTGTAATAAGAGACAAATTGGTGTCTCTTGGCTGAACTTATGTATTAAGTCTTTTGTCATTAGTATGCAAAAGTTTACAACATAAATTATGACCTAGACAAGGAGGGAGAGGAAGTGAAGTTAAGTAAAGTTCCGGAATATATAACTTTCTGTAGATAAAGCAATTGAAAACTGTTAACTGTTTAAATAAAACTGTTATACAAACTATTTGCTCTAAACAAAATTGTTACAGAGATAATTTTCTCTCGATAAAACTGTTATACAGTCAATTTTCTTAAAGAAACTATTATACAGCCAATTTTCTTTATAGAAAGCTATTATACATACAATTTTCTTTAAAGAAAACTGTTATACAGATAATTTCCTCTAAACAAAACAGTTACAGAGATAATTTTCTCTAGAGAAAACTATTACACAGACAATATTCTTTAGAGAAAACTGTTATACTGACAATTTTCACTAAAGAAAACTGTTTTACAGACAATTTTCTCTAAACAAAACTGTTACAGAGATAATTTTCTCTATTATACAGACAATACACACAATTTTCTTTAGAAATAACTGTTATACTGATATTTTTTACTGAATAAAACTGTTATACAGACAATTTTCTTTAGAGAATACTGCTGTACAGGACGTTTTCTTTAGAGAAAACAGTATAACAGTTTTTAATTCTTAACAAAACTGTTATACGGATAATATTCTTTAAGGAAAATTGTTATACAAAAAACTTTTTTAAGAAAAACTTCTATAGAGATAATTTTATTCAATAAAAACTGTTATACACACAAATCTCTTTAAAGAAAACTGTTATAACAACTATTTCCTCTAGAGAAAACTGTTATACAGACAATTTTTTCTAGAGAAAACTTTTATACAGACAATAATCTTTAAAAAACTGTTATACAAATAATTTTCTTTAAAGAAAACTGTTATACAAACAATTCTTAGTAGAGAAAACTGTTAGACAAACCATTCTTAGTAGAGAAAACTTTTGCAGACACAATTTTCTTCAAATAAAACTGTTATACACATATACATTCTTTAAGGAAAATTGTTATACAAATAATTTTCTTTCAATTAAACTCTTATATAGACAATTTTATTTAATAAAAACTGTTATACACAAAAATTTCGTTAAAGAAAACTGTAATAACACCTATTTCCTCTAAAGAAAACTGTTATACAGAAAATTTTCTCTAGAGAAAACTTTTATACAGACAATAATCTTTAAAAAACTATTTTACAAATTATTTTCTTTAAAGAAAACTGTTATACAAACAATTCTTAGAAGAGAAAACTGTTATACAGACCATTCTTAGTAGAGAAAACTATTATACAAAAAACTTCTGTAGAGAAAACTTTTATACAAACAATTTTCTTCAAATAAAACTCTTATACACAATATTATTTAAAGAAAACTGTTATACAGATAATTTTCTTTCAATAAAACTCTTATATAGACAATTTTATTTAATAAAAACTGTTATACACACAAATTTCTTTAAAGAAAACTGTTATAACAATTAGTTCCTATAAAGAAAACTGTTATACAAACAATTCTTAGTAGAGAAAACTGTTATACTAACCATTCTTAGGAGAGAGAACTGTTATACAAAAAACTTCTGTAGAGAAAACTTTTATACACACAATTTTCTTCAAATAAAACTGTTATACACACAAGTTTCTTTAGATAAAACTATTATAAAGTCAACTAACTTAAATTAAAACTGTTATATCGACAGCTTTCCCTAAAGAAAACTCTTATACAGAGAACTTTCTATGAAGAAAACTTTAATACAGACAATTTTCCCTAAAGAAAACTGTAATACAAATAATTTTCTATAGAAAAAACTGTTATAAAATAATAGTTTAAGGGATTTTTAGGAAAATTTCGTCTGCTGCTATTTTGCTACTCACTACTGTTAATTTTACGCCATAAAACTATAAACAACAAATAACAACCGTTAAACAAGGATTTACCAAACAAATTTAGAAATTAATTTGCATAAATTTGTCATAATTTCACGTTAATTTGATTTAATTGCAAATTTACAATTTCATTTCGACAGACAAGCGAAGAAGAACATACATGATAACAGCACCCTTCCTCTTAACGCCTCTTCTACATCTCTCACTACACTCTCTTGCACTTGGTTAAACACACTTTGGCATCTTGTGATTATTTCTATTTTTTAATAATTTTTATTTAAAAAAATATGCTTTTAATTAATCATACACATTTATAAAAAAAAAACAACATTCCATGTGTATTTTTATTTCCATTTGAGTTAGTTTTGTTAGAAATCTAATGTTTTTTATTTTTGTTTGTTGTAAAGCTGTAAGTATGTTGGTGTCTCACTTGATGAAGATTATGATGATGTCGTTGTTGTTGTGATACAAATTTGCATTAAAAACCAACAACATATTGTAACATTGTTGTTATACTTGTGTCATATTGTGGCAAACGAAATGATGTTGTTGACAACGCCAAAGTTTTGTTAGACGTTTTTTTTTTCATCCTTTTTATTTAATATCCTTTTTTAAGTATATAGATATGGTTGTTGTGTTTGTTGTTGTTCTTGTCTTGATTAGGGTGGTAAATTTTTATTAGAGTAAAAGTGTGAGTGATTAAAATGATGAGTTTGTTTGCATTTGCACTAACACCCTGCTGAATGTTTCTTTTCCTCTTAACGTTATGTTGTTTTTGTTTTTTGAATACAAATAGATATATAAAGGTAAGTGCAAGTTAGTATGACTGATGAAAAAAAGCTGGTAAACATAGTATGAGTGTAAGCATGTAAACACTGGGTACTATTTAAACGGGGAAATGATAGAGTTTGAAGAAAATTTCACATTTTAATGATTTAAATTGGTGTATAACAGTTTTTTCCATAATAAAAGCGTAAAAAGTATAACTGTTTTTTCTATAGAATATGAGTATAACAGATTTTTCTATAGAAAAAGTGAGTATAACAGATTATTCTATAGAAAAAAGTGAGTATAACAGTTTTTTCTATGGAAAAAAGTGAGTATAAAAGTTTTTTCTATAGAAAAAAGTGAGTACAACAGTGTTTTCTATAGAAAAAAGTAAGTATAACAGTTTTTTATATAGAAAAAAGTGAGTATAACAGTTTTTTTCTATAGAAAAAAGTGAGTATAACCGTTTTTTCTATAGAAAAAAGTGAGCACAACAGTGTTTTCTATAGAAAAAGTGAGTATAACAGTTTTTTCTATAGAAGAAGTGAGTATAAGTTTTTTTTATAGAAAAAAGTAAGTATAACAGTTTTTGTATAGAAAAAAGTTAGTATAACAGTTTTTTCTATAGAAAAAAGTGAGTATAACAGTTTTTTCTATAGAAGAAGTGAGTATAACAGTTTTTTCTATAGAAAAAAATGAGTATAACAGTTTTTTCTACAGAAAAAAGTGAGTATAATAGTTTTTTCTTTAGAAAAAAGTAAGTATAACATTTTTTTCTATAGAAAAAATTGAGTTTAACAGTGTTTTCTATAGAAAAAATTGAGTATAACAGTTTTTTCTATAGAAAAAAGTTAGTATAACAGTTTTTTTATAGAAAAAAGTAAGTATAACAGTATTTTCTATAGAAAAAAGTAAGTATAACAGTATTTTCTATAGAAAAAGTGAGTATAACAGTTTTTTCTATAGAAAAAAGTGAGTACAACAGTTTTTTTTTAGAAAAAAGTGAGTTTAACAGTTTTTTCTATAGAAAAAAGTGAGTATAAAAGTTTTTTCTATAGAAAAAAGTGAGTATAAAAGTTTTTTCTATAGAAAAAAGTCAGTATAACAGTTTTTTCTATAGAAAAAAGTGAGTATAACAGTTTTTTCTGTAGAAAAAAGTGTGTATAACAGTTTTTTCTGTAGAAAAAAGTGAGTATAATAGTTTTTTCTGTAGAAAAAAGTGAGTATAACAGTTTTTTCTTTAGAAAAAAGTAAGTATAACAGATTTTTTTTATAGAAAAAAGTCAGTATAACCGTTTTTTTATAGGAAAAAGTGGGTACAACAGTTTTTTCTTTAGAAAAAAGTGAGTATAACAGTTTTTCTCTAGAAAAAAGTGAGTATAACAGTATTTTCCTCAGACAAAAGTGATTATAACAGTTTTTTCTTTAGGAAAAAGTAAGTATAACAGTTTTTTCTATAGAAAGACTTGAGTATAACAGTGTTTTCCTATACAAAAACGTCTGTATAACAGTTTAAAACGAATTTTTTCAATAGAGAAAATTTTACATAACTAAACTAGATAAACTTTCCTGTATAACAGTTCTCTCTAGAGTAAATTATCTGTATAACAGTTTTTCGCAGAAGTCCTACAAGAAAATCCTTCAAACGAGTCTTCGATGTTCACATATTAATTATTTTTAATCTTTCTTTGTTTCATTTGTTGTAAAATTTACATAATTTATTTATGATTATTTTACTTGATTATGACATTGATGTGGCGGCTGACTGTTAATTTACCAACTGATGATGATCATTTGTCACAGTTTAAAATATTTACAACATCATTAGCATTTTATTTTTATTATAAATAATTTTTTCTTCAAATGCAGCAGCTTGGCTGCACATTTCATGCCACAATAAGCCACACACAGAGAGTTAGAGGTTTTTCTTTTACTTTTTTTTTGTTGCTTCCATAAAGGTGGACAAACGTGCCAAAAGCTACTAATGATTTGGCACTTCACATTAATTTGTTTAAATTATTTTAGCCTGCGCCACATCAACTTGAAATTGTCCACGGTTCAGTGATGACAACAATTATATGTACAAAAGGAAAAGCGTATGCAAAGTATATAAGAGAAAAAAAATCAGCTCCTCTTACAATTGCCTGGTGACTTTTCTAGTGTTTTTAATTATGAATTAATTACTGCTATTTTAGCTTAAAATGGTTGGATTGTACAAAAATAAAGCAAATAAAATACTAATTATGGAAAAAAGCTAAAAATAAATAATGTTTTGTTAAGATTACTGTTTATTGATTGGAAAAAAATATTGACTTTTTTAATAAAATATCAAAAAAAAAGTTTTCAAATATTTGGTGGTAGTTTTAAAGAAATGATGACAAACTTTTGCTGGAGGCAGGTATGGAAACATTGATGCTTTTTTAAAAGAAATCTTAAAATTTTAGAGAAAATTTGATAAAAGTGATTATAACAGTTTTTTATATAGAAAAAAGTGAGTATAATAGTGTTTTCTTTAGATAAAATGAGTATAACAGTTTTTTATTAGAAAAAATTGAATATAACAGTTTTTTGTAAAGAAAAAAGTAAGTATAACAGTTTTTTCTATAGAAAAAGTAAGTATAACAGTTTTTATCTATAGAAAAAAGTGAGTATAATAGTTTTCTCTATAGAAAAAAGTTAGTATAACAGTATTTTCTATCAAAAAAAAAAATAGTATAACAGTTTCTTCTATAGACAAAAGTGAGTATAACAGTTTTTCCTATAGAAAAAAATGAGTATAACAGTTTTTTTTATAGAAAAAAGTGAGTATAACAGTTTTTTGTATAGAAAAAAATGAGTATAACAGTTTTTTCTATAGAAAAAAGTGAGTATAACAGTTTTTTCTATAGAAAAAAGTGAGTATAACAGTTTTTTCTATAGAAAAAAGTGGGTATAACAGTTTTTTGTAACAGTGAGTATAACAGTTTTTTCTATAGAAAAAAGTGAGTATAAGAGTTTTTTTCTTTAGAAAAAAGTGAGTATAACAGTGTTTTCTAAGAAAAAAGGGAGTATAACAGTTTTTTCTATCGGAAGAAGTGAGTATAACAGTTTTTTTCTATAGAAAAAAGTGAATATAAAAGTTTTTTCTATAGAAAAAAGTGAATATAAGTTTTTTCTATAGAAAGAAGTGAGTATAACAGTTTTTTCTATAGAAAAAAGTGAGTATAACAGTTTTTTTCTATAGAAAAAAGTGAGTATAACAATTTTTTCTATAGACAAAATTGAGTATAACAGTTTTTCCTATAGAAAAAAATGAGTATAACAGTTTTTTCTATAGAAAAAAGTGAGTATAACAGTTTTTTCTATAGAAAAAAGTGAGTATAACAGTTTTTTCTACAGAAAAAAGTGAGTATAACAGTTTTTTCTACAGAAAAAAGTGAGTATATAGGTTTTTTCTATAGAAAAAAGTGAGTATAACAGTTTTTTCTATAGAAAAAAGTGAGTATAACAGTTTTTTCTATAGAAAAAAGTGAGTATAACAGTTTTTTCTATAGAAAAAAGTGTGTATATAAGTTTTTCCTATAGCAAAAAGGGAGTATAACTGTTTTCTCTATAGAAAGAAGTGAGTATAACAGTTTTTTCTTTAGAATAATGTGAGTATAACAGTTTTTTCTATAGAAAAAAGTGAGTATAATAGTTTTTTCTATAGAAAAAAAGTGGGTATAACAGTTTTTTCTATAGAAAAAAGTGAGAATAATAACAGTTTTTCATCCACAGAAAATTTCCCATAAAACAGTTATGCCTGTAGAAAATTATCTGTATAATAGTTCTATCTTTAGGAAATGATCTGTATAACAGTTATGTGTACAGAAAATTATCAGTATAACAATTTTCTCTGTAAACATTTTCTGTGTAACATTTCTTTTTAAATTTTTTTTGTATAACAGTTATCTCTATGGAAAATTCTCTATATAACACTACTTTTTATAGAAAACTTGTTTTTTGTTAGTTATTTTCTATTTAAGTTCCATATCACTTTAAGCCTTTTCCTTCTCTGACTTTTTTTGGGCACCCATTCCTTCTTCTTTGTATTCCGTTCTTCTCCTCCTTTGTTTTTGTATTCATCCACCACCAACCAAGTCTAATGTCACCAAAACGACACCATTATAACAACTGGCAAAATAATGAAAATTGTATTTAAACTAATACAATATGTTTTTTTTTCCTTTCATTCATTCTTTCTTTCTTTCGACATTCAATGTCCTTCTTTTCCTTTATTTATTCCAAAACTCACCCAATGTGTAAAAGCGTTAACCACACCATACCAAAACTTGTGGCATAAACAGACGTCAACTTTCAACTTATTTTTTATACATAGATACGACGTAGCGAGAAAGAGAGAGAAAGGAATAGAGAGTAGTATACTTCAAGTGTTATTAGTAGAGTCGGGTATATGCACGAGTATATACTTGAAAGCACTGAGCAAAATTCGTTTAAAAGCAGTTTTGTTAACAAAACCCCAACTTTAAACAGTAATGAAAGCTGTTTTAGAAAGTTAAAGCTTAAATTTGTGTAGTTAAATAATTTGGTTTTTGGTTTAAACTTTAAAATTATATTTTTAAAAATTTTGTTCCCTTAAGGTAATTTCCTGCACTATATTATTTCCATTAAGTAAATACTCTAAAAGTGTGGGTTTTATTATTACCAAATTCTATAAGAGGGTGTTTTTTTTATGTCGATTACGTTGTAACAATTTTGTAATTTCTTGTTGGATTTTTATATGGTCCTTATTATACCCTGTATTACTACAAGTGGGGTATTTTTTTCTATTTGTATTATTTGCTGTTGTGGTTAATTCAAAGCATATTTCAATACTTGTTTCTGGTAATTTAAAGAATAATTGGCATTAACGTCATTATAGCGTAATAATCATAATCATGACTCGTCCCAACGTCCTGTAATAGTAATATGTACAACAAACTATATAAATGACACTTAAACAGGACTGTTTAAAAAGGTTTTCTTTTTGGTTAGGTTTCTCTTTTATTTTCGTCTAGTGTGAGAAACAACAATAATAACAAAAAAAACAAATGTCCATATGGGGGAGGGGGAGAAAAATGTTTAAATAAAGCCCAAAATAACAAAAAGAAGTGCTTGTACTTTTAATAATTAAACAAAAAAGCATAGACCTAATAAAACCTAATCAATTTGATAAGCTTGATTGTTTAGAATTGGTTTGGTCTAGAAGAGAGAGTGGCAAAGAGAGAGAGAGAAAAAGAGAATAAGTCTAAAATATCAAATTAGGAAAGTTTTATTAGATTTCCTTAGTTATAATTTAACTTTTAACGTATATACTTTTCTAGGATCAATTGAACCTAACTCATAGATCTACTCTTGATCACACACGATCACACATCCTAATTAAACTTCACTCATAAAGCTTTAAATAATCCTAGTTTAGATACGATCAACTACCTCTTATACATCTTTATGTTGTCCCAAAATGATCGTGTGTCGTTGATCTTAGAGTCTTCATTCATAAATCTACTGCTATTCTTAATTCAGCAGCGATCACTGATCTCAAATTAGCTTCTATCGTAGATCTTCATATATGTAGTTTCAGTTTAACTTTAATCGTATATATCTTTCTCATATTAAGATGCGATCTCTTCAATCGTAAGTTGATCTTTAGGTTTTTTCAATTTCATATATATTGTTTTCAAATTTTGATAAGATCGATGATTTCTCTTTAGCTTATATCATAGATGTTCTCTTTCTTTACATTAACTTCTATTGTAGATCTTTTCTTGTCCAAATTTAGAAGCGATCGCAAGTTTCAAATTAGCTTGGATCATATTTCTTTAAATAAGCTTCTTCTGGTCTCAATTCTTATATGATCACACATCGTAAATTATATTTAATCTTTAAAACCTCTATTGTTGATCTTTACTTGTCTTCTTCTGGTCTCAATTCATATGCGATCTTAGTTTTCAAATTAGCTTGAATCACAGATGTTCTTTTTTTCTTAAGCGATCGCCGATCATAAATTAGATTTAATCTTTAAAAGTCAATTTAACTTCTATTGCAGATCTTCTTCTTGTACAAATTTAGATGCGATCGCAGATTTCAAATTAGCTTGAGTCATATATGCCCGTTTTTCTTTAAATAAACTTCTTCTGGTCTCAATCCTTATGCGATCGCTGATGTAATAATAGCTGGTATCATAATTGTCCTTTTTCTTTAAATAATCGTTTTTTAGTCTATATTTTTATGCGATCGCAGCTGTTAAATTTTACTTAATCAGTGATCTTTGTCGATTTCCCAATTCAGAATTGAATGCTATTCTAAATAGGTTAGTCTAAGATCTTAGTGTGGTCCAAGTTTTGTTTCAATCGTAGATCTTTTTCTGGTGGTAATGTCATTGCGATCACTGATCCTAAAAAAGCTTTAATCGTAGAATTTATGTAGCCCCAATTTAGTGTCGATTGTAAGTCTTCCCTTTGTCCAATTTGAGATGCGATCGCTGATCCCGAATAAGTTTATCACGTTGATCTTTTTCTGGTCCCTATATAAGGCGATCGTTAATTTCAAATTGGTTTTAACAGAAGATTTTTGTGTCGATCCCGTTTGGACTCCATTATAGATCTTTTCATATGCCAGTTAAGCTCCAATCGGAGATCTTCTTTTGGCCCCAATTCAAATGTGATTGTAGACATATCTTAAATAAGATTCAGTAGTGAATCTTAGTGCGATCGCAGATTCCAAAATCCCTTCAATAATAGATGTTTTCTAGTCCTAATTTAATGTGATAGTCAATACCATACTAGTCTCAATAGTATATCTTTCCTTAAGATTCTGGAGACCTAAATAAGATTTAGATCGTCGATCAACTGCGATCCCAATTCGGATAAAATTTTAAAATCTATGTGCTGTTCCACTGTTCTGAGATTGCAGATCCAAATTCGCTATTATAAACAGACATGCAGTCCCAGAAGATGTTTGTTTAGTCCAACTTGAGCTTCAATTGTCTCTGATAAAACAGATGCGATCGCCGATCTTAAGTATAACTTTCAATTGTTGAACTTAGAAAAGTTTCATTTTAATTTAAGGTTATATATTCTTATGGCCCCAATGTAGATCATATTGTGATACCGAAATGATCTTCAAAAATAGAACATTATACAGACTCAGTTTAGTTTCAATCTTGTATCATCATACTAATTTTGATGCGATCACCGATTAACTTCAATCGTTGATCCTCTTCTAGACTCGATTTTGACGCAATTAAAGATCTTTTGAATCATATAGAACTTATGTAGCAGATCACTTTTGGTCGATTTTTTTTATTCTTTAAATGATCTCATATTTGTTCAAGGTTAGTTAATCCCTATTTAGCTTTAATCGTAGAAAATTGTTTGCCTCTAATTCACATGCTATTGCTGATCACAAATAAATTGATCGCGAATCTTTATATGGTTTAGTTTCAGTGGTAAAGAGCAACGTTTGGACCAAGTTCAAATGTGATCTTGATGCGATCGCTGATCTCATACCAATTCAGTTTCAAACATTAGTCTAAAGCATTTCCTTTACTACTGATTTAGCTATAATCAGTAGTGATCTTATTCTAAGAGAAAATTTTATAAGAAAACAAAGAAGTCTAATGTGACAGCAATATTTTTGTAATGATCTCTAATAGTTTTCATAATCTGTTATATATTCGTTAATAAATAATTTGAAAATCTCACTTACCCCTTTAAGTCTAGTAACCGACGGCTTTGAAATTTTGATTGAAGACTAAGAATTTTGATTGAAGAATAGTAGCACCCTTTTAAGGCGGAGGTAGTTTCGTTGGGGGATTATTAATCGAACGATTTTTAATCCGCGAAAGATTAGAGCTGGCTTTATAAAAGTGTGATTAGCGGAGGAAGTTGTTAGGCTTTCAGAATGAAAACATTTTCTCACGATGTTAGTCTGTTGGTAAAGAGTTAAAAGGCGGCTTAAGTGACAACAATTTCTTGGGGGAAGATCTGTCCTTTAGAAAAGTTTGATTCTCTAAAAAGTTTTGTGAATTTTGCTTCAATGAAGTTTTGCTTGATCTAAGATTATAGAGCTTGTGATCACAATCGATCACTGCGCAAAAGTTCAATAATTTCTTGAGGTCTTGGTGGACATGGAAGATTTCTTAACTTGAAGTCCTTGCTTTTGAAAAATATTTAGATTTGAGTAACTTTAAGTGTTTTTTCTGCATTTTGTGATATTTTAAAGAGTTGCACGATCATTATTAGTAAGTTTAAGTTTAGGACTTTGGTAATCTTCTGCTAGAACTTGGAATTTACTCTTTCACGATTGTAGATCGTTTGTCCGTCCCACTTTCGCAAATATGATCCTCTCTATGTGATTTCCTTTCTTTTTGCGTTCTTTTAAGGTGTTGCAAGATCATTTTTGAAATCCAGAAGTTCAAGAATCTTGTGTTAGATGTTAGAACTTAAGGAATTTACTCTTTTAAGCTTGTAGCTCCTCTCTCTGACAAACTATCTGTATTTTTTCCTTCCAAACATGATCGATTGAAGGTGATCTTCTTCTTTGAGGCTCTGAATTCTCTGACATTTTACAGTTTCAAACATTAAGAGATTTCTTTGAAAAAAAATTGCAATTAGAATCATTCTCTTTAACAAATGTTTGCCTTTCATCATTTAAAAGTCATTTGCAATACTTTTAAGAATTCCAACAGAAGTTTCTGGAACATTTGAAGAGTTATGGCTTTGAAACTACGAAAAATTTCGCCTTTCGCCTAAAGAGACCTAAAAAAATACCAAGAAAACTTAAAACTAAATTAACTACATAAAACAAAGTATTAAAATCTATTATGAAAAAAACCTTTAAACTAAATAATATATATGACCTACTGTTCTACTTGGAACAAAAGTAAATTTTTATTAACAGGCCACTTGTAAAAAATCTAAACTCACTAATATACAGATTAAAGCCTTGAACCTTTCCCCGTTATATACTAAGCCCTGGATTAACCAAGCGCTAATCCCTAGGATTAACTAAAATAAGTAATAACTAAAAAAAAACTATATTTCAAATACAAATTAACCAGGTGTGGAGAGCAAGACGCGCACACGCACTTCTAAGTGTCATAAAAAGAGCGAATGAGCGCAAAAAAAAAAAAGAAAGAGAGCAGCAGCAGGTAGCAAGCAGCTAAATGTTTAAGAGTTGAGCGTTTGGTCATAAAATAATAAACACTATACGCCAAAGGTTAAACTAAAAAGACAGTAGGAAATTATTTTTGTAAACACAACTATATGCAGGATGGACAGACGGACGGACTGTAGGACTAAATTTGTTCTACATAATGCCGCCAACCTTTTAGCGTATTTTCCCTAAATGCATGTTTTGAATCTTAATCTTTTTACAGCTTTTGCTCTGACGCGCTTAAATGTTAAACTAACTACAAGGACTAAAAGTGAAAAAGGCGAGTCCTTGTTAGCAATATTACTCACATAGATCACACCTTTACAGGGTTTAAACTGCCTAGACACAGCCAAAAGTGAAAGGATATTAGCACAAGCAAGGCTTTCACATAGATCTTTAGATTTTAGTAAGCTGTGAAGCAGGAAGAAGCGTTGAACTAAGAGTTGGGAAGTAGGATTAATAAGATTTAATCAACTTAAGCAGGCACTTAAATGGTTACTTAAAACACCTTTTAGGAACTCTACTTAGTTTTCATACATGTTTTCCTAAGCAATTCATCTTGTGTTTAGCCAAAAACTTGAACTAGTTTTCGCTATACCTTATTTAACTATTCATTTAGTTGTTTAGACTTAATTTAATTTAATAATATTTCATTTTAAACTATTCTTTTTTTCTACACTTTTTACGTCAGTCTATTATTGTTTGCAGACCTTTTTTTCTCGTTTAATTCAGCAAATACTGTGTTTCTAAATAAAATTCTCGAATATTTACTTAGTTAGTTATCAACTTTATAACTCCCTCACATAAAAAACATTGTGTATTTTTATATATTTAAAAACAAAAACAACTTTAACTACTAATTGTTTTTTCTATTTTTTTGTTTGTTATTTTCTTCATAAATATATGCTAATGTTATTTTTTTCTTTTAATTTATTAAAAAAGTGTTGAAATAAATTCATCTCTTTTATTTTATTAAATGATCCAGCCTAATTGTGCTGGATTCTCTTTAACTTTATCAAATTGCTATCTTTAGATCAGGCATTGGGTGGGAGAGACCACTGATCTCTTTCACTAGTTTGAGTACTTTCTGAGCTCTGAGAGTAAGTTCTATAACTTTATCAATTTCCTATCTTTAGATCAGGCATCGGAACGGAGAGACCACTGATCTCTTTCACTAGTTTGGCTACCTTTCTCAGCTTACGTACGGCTGAGAGCAAGCTCTATAACTTTATCAATTTCCTATCTTTAGATCTGGCATTGGTGGGGGGAGAGACTACTGATATCTTTCACTAATTTGAGCTTTTGTACGCCTGAGAGCAAGCTCTTTAACTTTATCAATTTCCTATCATTAGATCAGGCATCGGAACACTGATCGGTGCACTGATCTCTTTCACTAGTTTGGCTAACTTTCTCAGCTTACGTACGCCTGAGAGCAAGCTCTTTAACTTTATCAGTTTCCTATCTTTAGATCAGGCATTGGTGGGGGGAGAGACCACTGATCTCTTTCACTAGTTTGAGTACTTTCTGAGCTCTGAGAGTAAGCTCTTTAACTTTATCAATTTCCTATCATTAGATCAGGCATCGGAACGGAGAGACCACTGATCTCTTTCACAAGTTTGGCTAACTTTCTCAGCTTACGTACGCCTGAGAGCAAGCTCTTTAACTTTATCAGTTTCCTATCTTTAGATCATGCATTGGGATGGAGAGATAACTGATCTCTTTCACTAGTTTGGCTACTTTTCTCGGCTTAGGTACGCCTAAGAGCAAGCTCTTTAACTTTATCAATTTCCTATCTTTAGATCAGGTTTTGGGGGAGAGAGAGAACACTGAAAAGTACACTAATTTTGCTACTTTTCCCAGCTTAAGTAAGCCTGATAGCCAACTCTTTAACTTTATCAGTTTCCTATCTTTAAAACAGACATCGGCCGGAAGTACCAAATCATGTCACTCATTAGCCTTGTAGGTCTTAAACGCAACAATCGAAATTTTACGAAATCATTTTGAAGAAATTTCCATTTAGTTTTAAATGTTCCAACTCCGTAAAACCAAAACTCTTCCTCTCCCATTTAGTCTCTAAAGTCCTTTCTTCTTTCCTCAAATTTAAAAGTTTACAACATGGTAGACTTTCCGCCAGAATATTAAAGTATAATTCATTCTTTTAGGTTTGTTTAATAAAGAATTTCAAGAGATTATTTTAAAGCTTCTATAGAGTTTCGAAACCTCAAAACTAAACAATTTGTCAGAAGTGAGATATTAG
Source organism: Lucilia sericata (assembly GCF_015586225.1). NCBI lineage: Eukaryota > Metazoa > Arthropoda > Insecta > Diptera > Calliphoridae > Lucilia > Lucilia sericata. Next base: position 62,394 of record NW_023995120.1, on the reverse strand, counting down.
GTGTTTAAGCTTCGAAACTTTGAAGATAAATGAGAAGAATAAAGTTCCAAAAAAAGTTCTAGCCTTTTTAGAAAAAATATTGTCCCTGGAGCAAGATCATTAAGCACTTACTTCCATAGATAAAAGTTACTTTTTCTTTTTAGGATTTTCCTAGAGATCCTAGCGATCATTGAGAGTCTTAAAGTTCAAAATGACCCAAAAAAGATCCAAACTTTCAAGTAAAATACTTATTTCCATAGATCAAAGTTACTTAAACACTTTCAAAAGAACTTTTTTGATTGGACCAAACAAATTTTCTCCCTTGGCTATCATTTGAGGAAATTTGGCTATTATTTGAAGAATCGTTCGCTTTCGAAAACTTAAAGACAAACGTTCTTTTTTAGGTGATATTAGCATTACGAAAGAACTCTATTTTTTGCGGAAGCCATTTGATGTCCTAGTAATGTTTGTTTCCTGACAGCGAACTGGTTTTAACACTTACAAAAGAACTTATTTCGTTTCACATTCCTCCAAGTACAAAGCATCTAAATCACTCACAAATTTGGGAGGCAAAGCAGACGATTACAGTTTAAACCAGCGATTTTGATTTAATTTGGTTAATGCTTCCAAATTAGAATGCAATTCCGAAACAAGTTGTCTAGTATTTTAACTCCAGCATTTACATATCATCTCTGAATTTGTTGACTTTGCAAGGCAACTGAGAAGTTTCAATACAAGCGCATTAAAAGCTCTCGAAAATGTTCGTGTTTGCGAAACCATAGCATATCATGTGAGATCTAATACCAAAATCTTTCGGAAAGCTTAATTTTGTAGAATTCCTTCTAGTAAACAGAAGATCTTCAAACGAAATTGGCTAAATAATCAAAGGAAATGCCACTGGAAGCTTCTTTCTGTTTGCTACACCAAAGAAAATCATGTAATGTCTGAAATTGCAACACTGCTAGTGGCTTCAATTGGAAATTCCTCCACTTTATACTTGGTGTTACCTTCATGGAATGAAGTACTGGGTTTGATTGCAAATTTCCTTTGGAGAGTTCGGAAAATTTTACATATGCTTGCGAAACCAAAAGAAATCATAAGAGAACTGGTATTCAAATACTCCATGTAACTTCATTTTATAAATCTCTTCATAGAAAGCATTCAAAAGAAATTCAAGCGATACCTATTCTATGGTTGCAGAAAGAGTACCATTACAATGTTCTTAAAAAGCAGTTTTTACGATACCAAAGAATACCATGTAGAGTCTGAAATTACAACTCTCTTAGCAGCTTCAATTAGAAAATTCTTCGAACTTATGCAACAGTTAACTCTTTGGTGCTACTTCATAACATAATTTTAGATTGAAGTGTAGTTTTGAGTGCAAATTTCCTTTAGAAAGTTCCGAAAACTTTGCTTGTGGTTGCGAAACCAAGGAAATCATATATCATGTAGCTTCATTTTATAACTCTTTTCCTAGAAATCACTCTAAAGATCTCCAAGGGAAATCAACTTTGGTTCAAGATTCAAATTCCGCCACAATCTTCTTAAATAGCTTGGTTTGCGAAACGAAACTTTTGTAAAGTTCGAAATTTCAACTTTCCTAGTAACTTTAATTCGAAATTCTTCAACTGCCTTCATTCCATCATTTTGGATTGAAGTACTTTGGTTGATTAGAAATTTCCTTAAGGATATTGCATCGAATCTGATATTAAAACTCCTTGTTTAGCTTCAGTTTGCAATATTCATCGTAGAAAACATACGGAAGATCTCCATTATTTCCTTCTTAAAAAGTTGCTTCAATTCTAGCTTCAAATTCCACTACAATCTTCTTTAATAGTAGTGTTTGCGACACCAACGGAAATTATGTAAAGTCTGAAATTGAATCTCTCTTAGTGACTTCAATTCTAACGTTTCCCGTCTTTATTTCCATCTGAACTTCTCAAATGACAAGTGAAGTCTAAGTAGTTTAAGATTTATCAGCCAAATGTTCTCGTATTCCCAAACTTATGGAACTAGTACCTTAACTAAGCCCGATATGTGGGAGCAACCAATTAAGCGTCGGTAATGTTAAACTCTCAAAAACTGTTAAGGGTTTAAATTTCAAAATGAGGTTGGTTTTGTTCTAAAATGAAGCAGCTTCCATTTAGTCATATTTTTGGGATTGCAAAGTAGTAGAGATGTTAGAAGTTTTCCCTTTTGGTAAGTTCACAACGCGATGCACTACCGAATCGAAGGAAATCATTGGAAATATGTCCATTTTTTGTCCACGAGTTTTTAATGAAAAGATTTGGAAAGTTATGAGTTATGACTCGGTTAGCTGAGAATCTTTTAAGAAAGAATATATTGTAGAAATCAATAACTGAAAGTTTACAATTTCCGCTAAAGAGTTGTTTTAACGAACCGTAGGAAATCATTGGAAATTTCTCCATTTGCAATCCTCGAGTTTGTAGTGAAAATATTGGGAAAGTTATGAGTTATGCGTCGGATAGTTAAGAACCTCATAAGAAAGGAAATGCTATCGGTGACTGAAACCAAAAGCAATACTTCTTCCTAAATTTTGAAAAACTTAGTTCAGATTATGGTTCTAATTTGTTTTCCTGATCATTTCTAAAGTCTGGAAAGCAGAAGTTTGGAAAGCAATTGATTTGTATCGCAAACAAGTGGTTATTTTCAACAGCTTTAGAAAGCAGAAGTTTGGAATGCAATCGGTTATGTGTCGAAACCAAGTGTTTTTTTTTTCAGCAGAAAAATTGGAATTTAAGGAATGAAACCTTATTGATTTCTTACTTATTTCCGATGAAGAGCATTACTATGGCCGATAGTAACAAAGACTTCCATTAGTCTTATATCTTAACAATCGTTTCGATATAGCGACGGCTTTTACACTCCAGAACATTCTAGAATTTCTTTGACATTTTACAATTTCTTTAACAAAATGTTAAGGGTTCCATTAACACTTTTATAACACTAACCCATTTTTTTCAAAAACTCTTTGGAATTGTTACACTTTTAACAAAATCTTGTTTGAAATTTAAAAGATTTTTCCACTTTATACTAAAAGTTTAAGGTTAAGTTTTCAATTTTTCCCTATTGTTTTCAAAATAAAAACACATTTTGCTAATTAATTTTTAAATTTTAATATTTTTTGTTTATTATTCAGTTTCTTTTTTTCAAAAATTTTTGTTTTTAAATAATACTTTTTGTTTTTCAAATTGGAAGTTTTTTGTTTTTTTTTTTTTCAAATGAGAAGGAAATATTTACAATTTTGTTGCCCCGTAAAGAGCAGATTAATGAATTTTTAAAGAAGAAAAATATAATAATAAAATTAAAATAAAGTTAAAAATAATAAAATTAAGATTATATAGAGATAGTTAGAGAGGGCGAAAAAAACAAAACAACAAACAATCTACTGATTTATAACTTATAAACTACAAATAGGTTTTAAACTTAAACTATTAAAAAAAATACTTAATGAATACATTTACAATACAATAGTTGTCATTTAAGTTAGTTTTTTTTTTTGGGGGGGGAGGGGGAGGAGAAACTATTAGCTATAAATTTCGCCTTAAAACGTTGTCAATTTGTATTGGTTAGAGGGGTGTAAAAGGTTTACAATTAATATAAAACGGGTACTGGTCTTCTTAAATTGTCCATTTGTGACTCCATGCCATTGGGAGTGCCATTGCCCGGCGATGAACCCGGTGAGGAGGTGGAGGAGGAATTATAAAGACCGGCGGCGGCTGCATTGGCGGAATGGGCGGCATATAGTGAGGGCGCTGAGATGCCGGAATAAATGCCGGAATAGAAACTGCTTAAGGTGGTGGGAGGTAGTTGTGGAGCCTTTTGGGCTTCATGTAGATTATGACTTTGATTTGTGGCGGCGGCGGCAGCAGCTGCTTGTGTCTGATGCAATTTAGATAAAGCTAAAGGATCGAAACCACCAAAATAGGGCACTGGATAGGGTTGATCCAGGTGGTGAGAGGGTGCAAAGTAGGGAGGCAATTGATGGAAGGGATTGTATGAACCAGAACCAGGAGCACCATTATTACCCAATTTCTGTTGGCCATTGGCTTGCATTTGTAAAGCTCCCTGAGGACCCTGGGCTAAAGGGTTTTTGGGCTTGCGACGTGGACGATATTTATAATCGGGATGTTCCTTCATGTGTAATGCTCTCAAACGTTTGGCCTCATCGATAAAGGGACGTTTGTCGGTTTCTGCCAAAAGTTTCCATTCGGCACCCAAACGTTTGGAGATTTCCGAATTATGCATTTTGGGATTATCTTTGGCAATTTGCCGGCGCTGTAAACGAGACCAAACCATAAAAGCATTCATGGGTCTTTTAATGTGACCCTCTTGGCCGGGAGAGGTAGGATGATGATGTCCCCCCACTTGACTGCCAGCATTATGTAAATTATTGACATGGGAATTAAGAGAACCCTGGCTGCCTATACTACCCGCTGAACCAATAGAAGAATTAGGCGATAAAGTCTGTTGACCCACGGTAGTTTGCATATGTTGATGGATATTATGTTGATGATGTTGCTGGGCAGACATATGACCCATGCTGGCGGTACCCATTATAGAATTACCATTAGTGGCACTGTGACCTCCCACGGGAGAACCACCCATGGCTGCTGATATGGCAGCCAAGCTGCCAGTTTGTGAGAAATGCATAACACGTTTTATATCCATATCGGAGGGACTGATGGTACTTTGAGGAGCATAATCTCCTGGTGTAGGCATATCTAAGCCCTGGCCCCCCAAATGAAATCCATAATTGGGATGTGATGATAAAGCGGCCATGTTTAAATATAAGCTAGCAATTGTAAGACTTTCTTTTAAACACTTTCTTAACTTTTGTTATAGTTTTTCTTAGCTTTTTTTTTTTGTTGAACAAACACTTTCAATTAATTGTATTATTTTGTTACAAATTTTGCAGTCTTTTTGTGAAAATTCTTTGCTTTTTTATTAATTGTTTCTTTTCATACGTTTATTTGTTAAAACTTTTTTTTTGTATGCTTTGTATTTTTATTCTTTTTAGCTCTTTAATACACTACTGTTCATCTCAACAGCTCTTTAATAACTGATGTAATCACACATTTACCAACTACCGACACGATTCAAACCAAATATACTTTTTGTGTATGAGTGTTAAAATTTACTCTCACTCTCTGGTAAATACTATTATTTGCTTTAATAATTCTCTCTTGTTTTGTGTTTTCTTCTTGAGCTCTGTATACATGTGCTGAATACAAATGCTGAATGGTGAGTGTTTAGTTTCTAACTATTGTCTACTCCCTATATATATTTTTTTCTTTTTGTTTAAGGTTCTAGCTTAAGCTAATAAGAGCGAAAGAGAGAGAGAGAGAGAGAACGAGTAACTAGTGTAGGCTAGAGTTGGGTAAGTGAAAAAACGAGATAGCTTGCTGGGTTGTTGTAGTTGTTAGGAAATGTTTTATGAGTCGTTTAATTTTACCTGGTGTGTGACCAGAGAATAGGTTTGTCTTTTATGATTGTTGTATTGTAGTTGTTGTAAAATTTATTACGCTACTACTACTACTACTAGTTGTTGTTGTTTTTGTTTTAAAGTAGTGTAGTCTTTCTTTTTTGCTCACATTGTTCCCCATCATTATCAGTTTTTTATAGTAAGCATGTCCTGTATGTGTGTTGTTGTTGTAAATGTTTTAAACGTTGTTGTAGTTGTAGTTTTTGTCTTGTATACCCACGTTGTTTTTGGTTGGTTTTTATATGCAGCCGTCGATCTTTGTTCAGTTTTTGTATTAAGGCTTTTGTGCGCATTGTACCCATCATCATTGAGAGGTGTGTTTAATACAATGGCAGCATTGCTTGTTGTTGTAGTAGTTGTTGTTGCTGTTGTTGCTAACGAAGAAAAGAGTAAAATGGCATTGAGTTGTTTTTGTATACTCTCACACACACTGAAAATGTTGAGCTTCAATTGTTATTTATACGTTTTGTTAGGTTTATTATACTTAAACAAGGCAAAACAACAACAACAACAACAACAACAGAAATAAAGCAAAACATACAAGCCCGCCAGCCAGCCCCACTCACACTCACTCTCTTCTTTTTTGGTTAAAAAATGTTATAAATGCATAATAAAAGCCTAGAATTAAAACGTTTCTAAAATTAAACTTTTTTTCCTGCAAACTTTTTTTTAGAAACAAATGTTTTGTTTCTATTCTATTTTATATTTATTGTTGGCTACGCATTGTTGCCAACTTTTTTTGTTGTTTGTTTATTATAAGGCGCATACAACACTCATTTATACATTCTTCTGTCATTCTCTTATTTGTTCTTCTTACTCTATTATTAATATTATTATCATGTTGTTGTGTTGTGTTGCAAATCTGAGAGTATGAGTGGTACAACTGCATAAAAATGCATGAGTACATGTTGTTTGTTGTTGTTTTAATGCTAATAGCTTTTGTTTGTTTGTAACAAGAGTGTGTTGGCGTTTTTCTCCATTGTTTACCTTGTAATTGTATAATATCTTCTCCCCTTATTTACTCCTAGTTTTAGCTAAACAATACATTAACAGTTATACACACACGTACACTCACATACTTTTACATTAAATCCAAGTTTCTATTGTTTGGCGTAATAAAAAGTTTAGTTTTTTTTGCCTGTAAGCTTTTGTTTGTACTGAATGTAAAGTTTTGTTTGCGAATTGCGTATTGTGTGAGAGAGGGAGCTATAGGTAAAGTGTGAAAGAGAATGAGTATTTGCAAAAAAACAATGTTGCCATAAATCTCCAAAAATAGGGCACTGGATAAGTTTTATTCAAATGATAAGACGGTGTAAAGTTAGTTGCTAACCTCTCGAACGTGCCTGATTCTAATGTTGCATTAGTAACTAGATTTCCATCGTCTCCTTGAGTTATCGAAACCTTCAAAATAGGGCAGTGGATAAGGTTTATCAAAGTGATGAGATGGCTTAAGGTAGGGAGGCAATTGAAGGAAGGGATTGCAAGAATCAGGACACCGAAACCTGCACTGGATAAAGTTTGTCAAAGTCCTGAGATGGCTTAAAGTATGGAGCCAATAGAAGGTAGGGATTGTAAGAACCAGGACAACCTTTATTAGCCAATTTCTGTTTGCCATCAGTTTGCATTCGCAGAGTAACACGAGGACCAAAGTGTGATTCTAATGTTAGCTTGAGTTGCCGATGCCTCTAAAATAGAGCACTGGACAAAGTTTATCCAAATGATGGGACGGTGCAAAGTAGGGAGGCAATTGATGGAAGGGTTTTTAAGAATCAGAAGCATCTTTATTATCCACTTTAAAGGCTTATATTCCCAAAGCAATTTGGGAATCTCAATCTAAAGGATTTTTCTGTTTGCGAAGTGAACATTTGCAATCAGCACGTTTCCTTTGTGCTAATCATATCCATTCGGTAACCAAACGTTTAAAACATCTCACAATTATGGATTTTGGGATTATCTTTGTCGAACTGCATTATGAACGAGTTATCAGATCACCGATCAAATTAACCTGACAAAAAGGCCTTAAACTCGGTTTAGACACGTTGGATATTGAACACCTTAAAGCAAATACTCGTTTCCAAATCCGATGTTAGAAAAAAGGGAGTGAACTAATGATCGTCGAAAAAAGGAACACGATGAACACTTTGAATGAATCGTTAACAATCTACTTATTCCATCTTAAAGCAAATACTCGTTTCCAAATTCCATGTTGGAAAAGAACATGATTAGTACTATGTATCAATCGTTAACAATCTCCTTAATCCATGATCGATTCCAGAAACATTCTTCGGTGTTCATCTAAACTCTCTCAAACGCTCAAACGATATTTTCTAATGTTTCGTAAACACTCTCCTTAAGTATCAATGCTTGAGATAAGTGAAACATGAGGATTGGGGAGACAATTTGGCGTATAAACTCTGCATCTCGAAATGTTTAATATTTATCTCTGAAGCTGAAATTGAAGTTTCTAGACTCTCAGTAACATTAACAATTTGACGAGAAACGTATTAATTTATAAAATTAGTGATTTTCTAAAGATGTTTTTAAAACATTCGAAACATTCAATAATCACGTTTCTGATGAAACTGATGACCGATTAGAAAGCATTTGAGTTTAATTCTTTATTCAATGAAAACTGATCACTTTTCCCAATATTCTCTCGAACTTTCCGTAATCCAGTCTAGGTAATTTGTAAGTATTATTAATAAGATAACGGACGACAGAGCCATGCATTGCTTTCATCTACATTCATTTTCGATTTTCAAGATCGATAGATAAACTTCAGTTCTTTTGTTGAAGTTCTCTGCTTTTACAAATTGCCTTCTGTTCCATGAAGAGTGGTCTTCTCTTTATTGAAATTCTCTCAAACTTTCTAGTTCCTAATGATCCCAAATTTATGCTTATCTTAATTATCTTTTAAACATCGACAACTCTCAACTTGTTTTCTCTTTTCTGCTTTTAAAACTTGTCTCCTATCCGATGAACAGTGATCTTCATTCTCTCTTTCAGGATTCTAATGATCCCGATTTGATAGGCAACTTTCAACTTGTATCCTATCCGATGAAAAATTATCGATCTTCTTATCAACATTCTTTCGCATTTCCTGAAACTCAATCACTCAATCAATATGAATGATATTTGTTTTGGTCCCGCGACTTACAGCCTTCTTCAACTTATCCTGTCTCCTGTCAGATGAAAAGTGATCTTCTTTCCTGAAACTCTGTCGAACTTTTCAGATTCTAATGATCACGTTTTAATGTTTATCTTATGCTTCTTATTAAAGATCCTCAGCTTTCAATTTCTTTGCTTTTTCAATATGCCGCCTTTCCGATGAAGAGTGATCTTCTTTCCCAACATTCTTTCGCATTTTCTGAAACTCAAGGACGAGAATATGAATCATTATTGTTTTGGTAACAAAACTTAAGGCTTTCATCAACTTTTGTGCTCTTCAAACTTGTCTTCTCTTTGCTGAAGGTGTGATCTTCTCTCCCGACATTCTCTCGAACTTTTAAGACTCTAATGATCCCGCTTAGATGTTTATCTTATGCTTCTTATTAAAGATCGACAACTTTCCATTTCTCTGCATTTTCAATTTGCCGCATTTCCGACGAAGAACGAAGAAATTCTCTCGAGTTTTCCAGATACCAATGATCTTGATTTAATGTTTATCTTATGAATCTTATTCAAGATCGACAACTTTCAATTTCTCTGCTTTTTCAATTTGCCGCCTTTCCGATGAAAGGTGATCTTCTCTCCCAACATTCTCTCGAACTTTCTGAAACTCAAGGACGAGAATATGAAAGACTTGTCTCCTGTTTGATGAAGGACGATCTACTTTCCCTACATTCTCTCAAACTTTTCCGATTCTAATCATCACGATTTGATGTTTATTAAAGATCAGAAATTTTTATAGTCTGATGTTTCAATTTGTCTTCTGCCTGATGAAGAATGATCTTATTTCTTCTAAACTTTCTGCATGAGAAATTCTTGAAGTTTTCCACTTTTTACACTTGTCTCCTGTCCGATGAAGAATGATCGGTCTTGCTCCCCAACATTCTATCGAACTTTCTGATTCCCAAGTATGAGTCACAGGGTTACACATTCAAATTTGATTTTGAGGATCAAATAAACGATCTTAGTTTGATGTTTGCGATCAATAGACTTCCGTTCTTGAGTTACTATAACATTTTACAACTTTTATGTTATAAACTAGACATTTTTGGCGCTTTTTTTCGCTATCCCCATTATTAAAACATTAACAAGTGTGTCTGGCAGCCTTGTTGGAGCAGCATATATGTTTATAGATCTGAGAGTATCAGTATATTTAAGATTTTCACTTGCCTTAAAAATTTACTCGCATTTAGTTTTGATTTTGTTGTTTTTGTCTAAATGTTTGGGTTGGTTGGCTGACTATTGTTTTTGTTTATTATACGAATAGAGGTAGCTGTGTAGTAGTAGTAGTAAAACCATTAGTTGTTGTAGTAGTTACTATTTTATATTGGTATGTTTTATATATTTGTACTATATTTTGTTTTTGGTATTTCCTCTTATTTTTTTACTACGGCTGATATTTTTGTTTGTCAACATTTCGTTCATCTTGGAAATGTTATTGTGTTGCCATTGGCGTTATTGCTGCACTCTTTGGCAGTGTGCGAATATTGTGAGTAAGTGTACTATGTCTATGTGTGTGTGTGTGGCTATACTGTGTAGCAAAACAAAAAAAGCTATTGAGCCAATCACAATGGCTGTATGGTGTGGGAGCTTTTGTTGTCATTGTTTTGTGCGCAAAAGCTATATTATATACAAATTGTTAGACATAAAATACACTGTTATAGATAACTTTTATATATGTGTGTATATAAAAACACTGAGAGTAAAATGCAAGGTAGGGGAACATTCTGTATACACTTTTATATAGAGAAAATATCTACCGTTATTTGTAGGTGTAACACAATTCATTATGTATTTGTTATATGTATGACATTTATGTGTATTTAGGGAGAATAATATTATAATCAAAGTATCCCTATTTTGTTATACTTTTGTTGTTGCTGTTGCTATTGTTGTTGTTTGTTTTGTGGTTAAAAATTGTTACTTTTTTATTTTTTGTGTGAATTCTCTTTTCTATTTAGCTACAAATACTCGTATTTGTCCTTTAACTTTTTTTTAAATTTCATATAAAGAATAACATTTTTAATAATTGATTTTTGTTGTAGTTTTTTCTTCTTCTTTTCTTCCACTTTTATAAAGCCCATGACTTAACAAATTGTATGATATTTTTTGTAATGTTTTTTTTAAAACACTTTCTTGTACACTTTTTGCTTTTAAAAATACTTTTAAAGTTTTTTTATGACAACACTTAATAAAAATATACTTTTACTTGAACTTTTTTTGATATTTTACATAGTTTTTGAGGTATCACACATTTATACATTTAAAATGGAGTTCGAACTAGAGTATAGGCTATAGTTTAATCAACATTGCCTATAGTGCAGTCTATATTCCATATAATCCATAGTCTAGTCTATAGTCCAAACTATAGTCTATTTCATAGTCTCGATAATAGTCTAATTTATAGCGCAGACTATAGTCTTGTCTATAGTCCAGAATATAGTCTTGTCTATAGTTCAGACTATAGTCCAGACTATAGTATTGATTATAGTCCAGACTATAGTCTTGTCTATAGTTCAGATTATATTCCAGACTATAGTATTGACTATAGTCCAGACTATAGTCTTGTCTATAGTCCAGACTATAGTATTGTCTATAGTCCAGACTATAGTCTTGTCTATAGTCCAGACTATAGTCTTGTCTATAGTCCAGACTATAGTATTGTCTATAGTCCAGACTATAGTCTTGTCTATAGTCCAGACTATAGTCTTGTCTATAGTCCAGACTATAGTCTTGTCTATAGTCCAGACTATAGTCTTGTCTATAGTCCAGACCATAGTCTTGTCTATAGTCCAGACTATAGTCTTGTCTATAGTCCAGACTATAGTCTTGTCTATAGTCCAGACTATAATCTTGTCTATAGTCTTGTCTATAGTCCAGACTATAGTCTTGTCTATAGTCCAGACTATAATCTTGTCTATAGTCCAGACTATAGTCTTGTCTATAGTCCAGACTATAGTCTTGTCTATAGTCCAGACTATAGTCTTGTCTATAGTCCAGACTATAGTCTTGTCTATAGTCCAGACTATAGTCTTGTCTATAGTCCAGACTATAGTCTTGTCTATAGTCCAGACTATAGTCTTGTCTATAGTCCAGACTATAGTCTTGTCTATAGTCCAGACTATAGTCTTGTCTATAGTCCAGACTATAGTCTTGTCTATAGTCCAGACTATAGTCTTGTCTATAGTCCAGACTATAGTCTTGTCTATAGTCCAGACTATAGTCTTGTCTATAGTCCAGACTATAGTCTTGTCTATAGTCCAGACTATAGTCCTTGTCTATAGTCCAGACTATAGTCTTGTCGATAGTCCAGACTATAGTCTTGTCTATAGTCCAGACTATAGTCTTGTCTATAGTCCAGACTATAGTCTTGTCTATAGTCCAGACCATAGTCTTGTCTATAGTCCCAGACTATAGTCTTGTCTATAGTCCAGACTATAGTCTTGTCTATAGTCCAGACTATAATCTTGTCTATAGTCTTGTCTATAGTCCAGACTATAGTCTTGTCTATAGTCCAGACTATAATCTTGTCTATAGTCTTGTCTATAGTCCAGACATAGTCTTGTCTATAGTCCAGACTATAGTCTTGTCTATAGTCCAGACTATAGTCTTGTCTATAGTCCCAGACTATAGTCTTGTCTATAGTCCAGACTATAGTCTTGTCTATAGTCCAGACTATAGTCTTGTCTATAGTCCAGACTATAGTCTTGTCTATAGTCCAGACTATAGTCTTGTCTATAGTCCAGACTATAGTCTTGTCTATAGTCCAGACTATAGTCTTGTCTATAGTCCAGACTATAGTCTTGTCTATAGTCCAGACTATAGTCTTGTCTATAGTCCAGACTATAGTCTTGTCTATAGTCCAGACTATAGTCTTGTCTATAGTCCAGACTATAGTCTTGTCTATAGTCCAGACTATAGTCTTGTCTATAGTCCAGACTATAGTCTTGTCTATAGTCCAGACTAAAGTCTTGTCTATAGTCCAGACTAAAGTCTTGTCTATAGTCCAGACTATAGTATTGTCTATAGTAAATAGTAAAGTCTTGACTATAAGTCCAGACTTTAGTCTTCTTTATAGTCTTGCTTATAGTTCAGACAATAGTCTTGTCTAAAGAACAGGCTTGTCTATAGACAAGTATTTAGTCTATAGTTCAGACTATAATCTGGTCAATAGTTTTGTCTATAGTTAAGACTATATATAGTCTTGGTTATAGTGTTGTCTAGACTATAGTTCAGACTTTTCTATATCCCTGACCGTAGACTAGTCTATAGTCTAGACTACTGTGTAGTCTATAGTTGAGACTTTGAACTGGACTATAGTGTAAAATCCTAAATATATTCCAATCTACACTAGAGTCTAATTTAATCTACAATTGTGATTACAATTTAGATTGTTTCAGACACTATTTGGTTTAATTTTTCGAAAAAAAAACTTATATTCTTAATAGAATGCGTTTACAGCCCACTGAATATAAAGTCCCCTTGAAAAATTAGCAAAATTTCCTAATTTCCAAATGTTATTATTATTAGCATTGCCAAAAATTTTGAAAAAAAATCCTTAAATTATCAAAAAATTAACATCTAATAAAAACAATTTATAACTTTTCAGTTTTTTTTAGAATTTTATATAAAGATTTTTTTGCTTAAAAAGCTAACCATTTTTTAAGGGTTAGTATTTTTGTTAGCAAAATTGTTGTCAAGTTATATGGAGTATTTTAAACTACAATTTAAGTTATTTTTCAACAAAAAAAAAGTCCTCAGATTTTTTTTAAGGTAATTTCAAGTGTGTACTTGTGTTTTTATTGAAGTGTCATTAACTCGTTCCTTAAAATCCCACGGTGTGTTTATGACCACAATCACAATGGGGGTAGTAATTTAGCAGCAATTATTTTTAAGGACGAGAAAAATAAAATTGAAATATATGTATACGAGTATGTAGTTATAGGTTTATATATGAGAATTTCTTGTAAACAATTTAGTTAAGAAATTATGTACTTAGGAATTTTGTTATGTAATAATAATACTTATTAAAACATATTTATATGGCTAGAGGTTGTGAGAGAAACTTAACTTTTAAAGCATCCGGTTCTTGAGTTTTTATTCCAGACAGATTTGATTTGTGAAGAAATTAAGCTTTTAACAAAGATCTGTGACTGTATTTTGTAATATAGAGTAGACTGTAGACTGGGCTATAATACAATCTAGTCCATACTATAGTATATTCTCTAGTTCAGACTATAATTGAGTCTGTAGTCCAAACAATAGTTGAGTCTATGGCCCAGGCTATAGTCTTGTCTATAGTCCATACTATAGTCTTGTCTATAGTCCAGACTATAGTCTTGTCTATAGTCCTGACTATATAGTTTTGTCTATAGTCCAAACTATAGTTTGGACTATAGACAAAGGACTATAGCCCTGACTATAGTCTTGTCTATAGCCCTGACTATAGTCTTGTCTATAGCCCTGACTATAGTTTTGTCTATAGCCCTGACTATAGTGTTGTCTACAGTCCGGACTAATGTTTTGTCTATAGTCCGGACTATAGTATTGGCTATAGTCCAGACTGTAGTCTTGTCTATAGGGCAGACTATAGTCTTGTCTTTAGTCAAGTCTATAGCCAGGACTGTATAGTTCAGACTATAGTCTTGCCTATAGTCTTGTCTGTAGTCTTGTCTATAGTCCAGACTATAGTCTTGTCTGTAGTCTTGTCTATAGTCCAGACTATAGTCCTGTCTATAGTCCAGACTATAGTCTTGTCTATAGTCCAGACTATAGTCTTGTCTATAGTCCAGACTATAGTCTTGTCTATAGTCCAGACTATAGTCTTGTCTATAGTCCAGACTATAGTCTTGTCTATAGTCCAGACTATAGTCTTGTCTATAGTCCAGACTATAGTCTTGTCTATAGTCCAGACTATAGTCTTGTCTATAGTCCAGACTATAGTCTTGTCTATAGTCTAGACTATAGTCTTGTCTATAGGGCAGACTATAGTCTTGTCTTTAGTCAAGTCTATAGCCAGGACTGTAGTCTTGTCTACAGTCCAGACTATAGCCAGGTCTATAGTCCAGACTATAGCTTGGTCTATAGTCCAGACTATAGTCTTGTCTATAGTCCAGACTATAGTCCAAACTATAGTATTATCCAAACTATAGCTTGGCCTATAGCCGAGACTATAGTCTTGTCTATAGCCCAGACTATAGTCTTGTCTATAGTCCAGACTATAGTCTTTTCTATAGTCCAG
>NW_023995120.1:0-40000 GCF_015586225.1 Lucilia sericata | reverse complement strand
TAAAATTTTGTACTAAAATTAAAACAATGTACTGAAATAAAACTTTTGTACTAAAATTTAAATTCTGTACTAAAATTAAAATGTTGTACTAAAATTGAAATTTTGTTCTAAAATTGAAATTTTGTACTAAAAATAAAATTTTGTACTAAAATTAAAAATTTTTGCTCAATTGAAATTTTGTACTAAAATTAAAATTTTGTACTAAAATTAAAATTTTGTACTCAAATTAAAATTTTGTACTAAAATTAAAATTTTGTATTAAAATTGAAATTTTGTACTAAAATTAAAACAATGTACTGAAATAAAACTTTTGTACTAAAATTTAAATTCTGTACTAAAATTAAAATGTTGTACTAAAATTTAAACTTTGTATTAAAATTGAAACTTTGTACTAAAATTGAAACTTTGTACTAAAATTGAAACTTTGTACTAAAATTGAAATTTTGTACTAAAAATAAAAAAAAATTGAAATTTTGTACTAAAATTGGAATTTTGTTCTAAAATTAAAATTTTGTACTAAAATTGAAATTTTGTGCTAAAATTTAAAATTTAAATTTAAGACTAGTCTATAGTCTAGTCTGCAGCCTAGTCTACATATAGTACACTCTATAGTCTAGTATATAGTCTAGTCTATAGTCCAGTCTATAGTATAGTCTACAGTCTAGTCTATAGTCTAGTCTATAGTTCGGATTATAGTCTACATTTAAGTCTAGATTATATACTTGTCTATATTGCAGTACATAGTCTGGATTATAGTGTAGCCTATAGTGTGGACTAAAGTCAAGTCTATAGTCTCTCATATAGTCAAGTCTATAATTAGAACTACGGTCTAGTCAATTTTTTAATTATTATTTATTATAAAAAAAGTTTTTTTTAACAAAATTACCTCAATAAACAATTTAAAAGAAAAATCTCCCAAAATATGCATAAAATTCCTTATCCATCACACACTTTTTTCTTAAACAGAGTGTATACTACCACAGAACGCCATCTTAAGTATAAATTTTGTAAACAAAACAAGAGTGTTGTTTTTGTCTTGTTAAATAATGAATGGCAACACATCTGACAACAGCATTGCCAGAGTTTAAATATCTTAAGCAAAAGACAGCTGCTTTCACTGCAATTCTTTTTCTAGTATAGAAAAAGTTACCACAGCTTGTGATTATTATAAAAAAATTGTCTAAATGTTTGTTGTTGTGTGTTTTTTTTGTATTATTAATACAGGCCCGCAGTAATTAATAATAAAAAAGATATAAAGTGAAAGAAAAATTAACAAATACACACAAACACACCCTCCAAAAAGAAAACATTCCACGTAATATTTTGTGTTAAAAAAAAGAAGTATTTTGCTTTATTTCTTCCTACATTTCATCAATTGGTTTGACTGTCTGCTGGTATTCCTGTTTGCAATTTATAATTTTCTTTTATTGCTGCTGTTCAAATTGCTACGCAACAGATACAGATCTTTTTTTGACGAGTGTTTTGATTTGGATAGTGGGTCTCGAAACAAGCTGATTCATCATAAATAATAATTAATAAAGATAAAAAAGAAAAAGTATTACAAAGAAAATACTGTATGCAACAGTAATTAGGAAGAAGAAATATACCACTCTAGGCAAACATTTCATATTCAGGTGATCACACACAAAAGCAAGAATTATGTCGTCACAACAATCTGCTGAGGATGCTGCTTCTCTCAAGAGACAATTGGCCAAAGGTGGGTGTTTACTTTGTTTGTTTTACTTGTTTTATTTCCTATTTAGTTAAAATATCTTAAACTAGTGTTTGATATTTAGTTAACATTTCATAAATTGACATTAACATTGAAATTTTCATTACAAAAACAAAAGATTTATTATATTTTGGATAAAAAAAGTCGCCTGATATGCAGTCAGCAGGCACTTGTCATCATCTACATGTGTTTTCTGTTTTCTTTTTGGCACTAGAGGCAAATGAGTGTGTATCGTACTGTTATACATGAAAAGTATATCTAAAATAAGTTGTGGTGTGGTTGTAGTTTTTTTTTATCAGTTCTTCTTTATATTGTACATAATAAACTATACAAATATTACTAAGTTTTTAACTATATCACGCGTTGATTTATGACTAAAAAGTTTTGGAAAATTTTACATAAAATCTATTAAAAAACAAAAGTTTCTTTTGCCGGTTTTATAAAAAAGAGATAATTTTATAACTGTTGTGAATTCCAATGAAAGTGAACTTCCAGTTGTGTGATGATTTCCAAGTAACAATCAAAAGAAAGAGATTTTTTATACTTGGAAGCAATAATAAACAATTATTGCCCAAAATATTTATAAACAAAAATTATATTTTTAAGTGAAATGTTTGTTTATTTTAAAGTTTTTGTTGCTACAAATAAAAACCAACTAATTAAGTGATTAGCAAAACGAGATTATGTTGTGAATATTTGAAAAAATAAATGAAATAAGTTAAAACTTTGCAAAAACTTCTAAAATTATCCTTTAACATGCAGATTTGTACATAAATTTGTACCAAAATTAAAATTATGTACTAAAACTTTTATTTATTTTTATTTGAATTAAATTTAGAAATGATTTGTACTTAAGTGGAAATTTTATACCAAAATGGAAATTTTTTCATAAAATTAAAGTTCTGTACTAAAAGTGATATTTTGTATTTTGAAAAGTTTTAAATTGTGTATTTTGTACTAAAATTTAAATTATGTATTAAACTTAGAACAAAATATAAATTTTGTACTAAAGTTGAAATTTTGTACTAAAGTTGAAATTTTGTACTAAATTCTAAATTTTGTACTAAATTTTAAATTTTGTACTAAAATTGAAATTTTGTACTAAAATTTAAATTTTGTACTAAAATTTAAATTTTGTACTAAATTCTAAATTTTCTACTAAAATTCAAACTGTACTAAAATTCAAATTTTGTACTAAAATTTAAATTTTGTATTAAAATTGAAATTTTGTACTAAAATTAAAATTTTGTACTAAAATTGAAATTTTGTACTAAAATTCTAATTTTGTAATAAAATTGAAATTTTGTACTAAAATTGAAATTTTGTACTAAAATTAAAATTTGGTACTAAAATTTAAATTTTGTACTAAAATTAAAATTTTATACTAAAATTAAAATTTTGTACTAAATTAAAATATTGTACTAAAATTAAAATTTTGAATTTTGTACTACAATTGAAACTTTGTACTAAAATTAAAATTTTGTACTATAAATGAAATTTTGTACTAAGATTAAAATTTTGTACTAAAATTAAAATTTTTTACTAAAATTGAAATTTTGTACTAAAATTGTATATATAGTCTAGATTCTAGTCTAGTATATAGTCTAGTCTAATCGATAGTCTAGTTTATAGTTTAGTCTATAGTCTAGTCAATAGTCTAGTTTATAGTCTAGTCTATAGTCCAGTCTATAGTCTAGTCTATAGTCTAGTCTATATTCTAGTCTATAGTCTAGTCTATAGTCTAGTCTATAGTCTAGTCTATAGTCTAGTCTATAGTCTAGTCTATAGTCTAGTCTATAGTCTAGTCTATAGTCTAGTCTATAGTCTAGTCTATAGTCTAGTCTATAGTCTAGTCTATAGTCTAGTCTATAGTCTAGTCTATAGTCTAGTCTATAGTCTAGTCTATAGTCTAGTCTATAGTCTAGTCTACAGTCTAGTCTAGTCCATAGTCTAGTCTATAGTCTAGTTTCTATAGTCTAGTCTATAGTCTAGTCTATAGTCTAGTCTATAGTCTAGTCTATAGTCTAGTCTATAGTAGTCTATAGTCTAGTCTATAGTCTAGTCTATAGTCTAGTCTATAGTCTAGTCTATAGTCTAGTCTATAGTCTAGTCTATAGTCTTGTCTAGTCTATAGTCTAGTCTATAGTCTAGTCTATAGTCTAGTCTATAGTCTAGTCTATAGTCTAGTCTATAGTCTAGTCTATAGTCTAGTCTATAGTCTAGTCTATAGTCTAGTCTATAGTCTAGTCTATAGTCTAGTCTATAGTCTATTCTATAGTCTAGTCTATAGTCTAGTCTATAGTCTAGTCTATAGTCTAGTCTATAGTCTATAGTCTAGTCTATAGTCCTAGTCTATAGTCTAGTCTATAGTCTAGTCTATAGTCTAGTCTATAGTCTAGTCTATAGTCTAGTCTATAGTCTAGTCTATAGTCTAGTCTATAGTCTAGTCTATAGTCTAGTCTATAGTCTAGTCTATAGTCTAGTCTATAGTCTAGTCTAGTCTAGTCTATAGTCTAGTCTATAGTCAAGTCTATAGTCTAGTCTATAGTCTAGTCTATAGTCTGGTCTATAGTCTAGTCTATAGTCTAGTCTATAGTCTAGTCTATAGTCTAGTCTATAGTCTAGTCTATAGTCTAGTCTATAGTCTAGTCTATAGTCTAGTCTATAGTCTAGTCTATAGTCTAGTCTATAGTCTAGTCTATAGTCTAGTCTATAGTTTAGTCTATAGTCTAGTCCATAGTCTAGTATATAGTCTAGTCTATAGTCTAGTCTATAGTCTAGTCTATAGTCTAGTCTAGTCTATAATCTAGTCTATAGTCTAGTCTATAGTCTAGTCTATAGCCTAGTCTATAGTCTAGTCTAGTTTATAGTCTAGTCTAT
This sequence comes from Lucilia sericata, assembly GCF_015586225.1. Lineage (NCBI taxonomy): Eukaryota > Metazoa > Arthropoda > Insecta > Diptera > Calliphoridae > Lucilia > Lucilia sericata. The sequence continues at coordinate 35,388 of NW_023995120.1, read as the reverse complement.
AGCCTAGTCTATAATTTAGTCTATAGTCTAGTCTATTGTCTAGTGTATAGTCTTGTCTATAGTCTATAATCTAGTCCAGTGGTGCTCAAACACATACTACCATAGACTACCATAGTTTTATTTGTGTTGGTAAAGCAGCAGAGAACAGAGTTCAATTCAAAATAAAAGTATACTAATAAAATGACTACAAACTATAAAGTATATGCTAACTGTCAAATATTTATTATGGATTTTGACAGCCAGCGTATAGCAACGTCTATATATAAAAAACTATCAACTGTTCTCTCATGTTCTCCTACATTCATTCGGCTTTCTCAAAATTTTGTTGTTGTATTTCTGTGTGTATTTTAAAAACGTCGCACACAGATCTTGCTTTGACAAGTGCTGATCAGCAACTGATTTGATTTTGTTTTTCAAGTTGAGAGCAAACCAACTGATATTGCTCATTATAAAAAGAAGAAGAATTAAACTTGTAGTGTATGTGTATCAACTTAGCGTCAGCAGAATTTTCTTACCCTATCACGCGTGCTATGACACGGCCATATTGAGCTTCTCTGATCTAGTCTATAGTTTAATCTATAGTCTAGTGTAGTCTGTAGTTTAGTCTATAATTTGGTCTATAATCTAGTCTATAATCAGTTTAGTGTATAATCTAGGATATAGTTTGGTCTAGTATCTATTCTAGTGTATAGTCTAGTCTGTAGTCCGGTATATAGTGTAGTCTTTATTCTAGTGTAGTCTCTAGTCTAAAGTTTGGTACACAATTTTGTCTATTTTCTAGTCTATAGTCTATTCTATTGTCTAGCCTATAGTCTAGTTTAGTCCATAGTTTATAGTTTTCGCTAGGAAAAGTATCTTTAATATAAATTTAAATTGCCCGCCTTTTTATAAATTTTATGGTTAAACCAACTTGTATATGAACATAAATTTTATAATAGCATAGCCAAATATGAAAATATATTTATTATGCAATACATAAACAAGAAAAACACGTGAAAACAAAAAGAAAATGAAAATATGAAAATATTTATAAACAATTTTGATTTGCTGTTATGTTGTAAATGTTACGTTTAAGTCAAAAACTTTAGACAAAAACCAAAAAATTTCAACAAAAAAGTAAGAAAATATAGACTTGAAATATAAACAAAAAAATGGTGCATTTAAATCTGCGACAATTAACTAAACAAGGCAGGTATTTTTGTGGTTAATTTCTCTATTATTTGTATTATGGCTTTATTTTTGGCGGAAATTATTACATGATATAAATTTCAACTAAAAAAAAAAAATTGCTAAGCAGCAAGCAACAGCAGTAGCAGACATTTAAATAAATGATTTAATATTAAAATAATATTAAAGCCACTATGTCAATAACAAGCAAACTCGTTTGCAAGACAAAAAACCATTAAAATAATAACAATAATAATGGAAAAAATAAACAAAAAACCTAAAAACAAACTGATCCACTAGTCGAACACACTGAGAGTATTCAAAACGTCATATATGTATCAAAATAGAGAAGAAAGAGTATAAAAACCGCCAGCCCCACTTTATGTTAAACAATGAATAATAGATAAATAGTTTGGAAGCTAAAGACAATTTACATAGTCTAGTATTATTATGTACATATAAACACCTGGCAGCCATGCTTTTTTCCATATGAATTCTTTTAGCTATTTTATATGTAACGAAAAGCACTCTTTTTAACTCTCGCCACTTTTTTGAAATTTAAACGAAATTTCTCTTGCATGAAACTGTCTCTATGGCATTATAGGGGCTAATCTTTAAGCTGCTTTGAGCAGAGTTAGTTGTTGCTATTTCAGCTTGTTTTTTCTTCACGCTTTTTGTTTTTTTTTGCTAAACTCTAGTATGTTAATAAGGTCTTGCGACAATAATCAGACGATCATCGTTTAGACGACGCTCGTTGCTGGAATTTTGAAATTCTATTCAAATAACTTTTTCTAACAGCGTTCGTTGTTTAGTTGGCTAAACGTTGGCTGGCCCAGCAGACGCTTTTTAAGTTTAAGAGTGTTCCATAAACAAAATCAACAAAAACAAATGTTACAAATTTTATTAAATAAATCTTAAATAAAAACAATTTAAACGCTAAATTTAAAAGAAATGTTTTAGTTTAATTAAAAAATATATAACAAATAATATTTTCCAAAACCTTTATAGAAATCTTAAAAGAAAACTGTGATATTTATTTAAATTTTATTAAAAATTATTAAATTTTTTTATAAAATTATAAAAAATTCTTTAAGAAAATCCAAAAAAACACACAAAAATATGAAACAACCTAATCGTGATAATTGCAAGTATTCCATTAATCTGAAAATATTTAAATTACAACCCAGTGCAAATGCTAATAATAACGGTGATAAAAAGTCTTCTTTGGTAGTGCCCATGCCCACCATAATGCCGCCTACTTTACAAAGAAAACGCAATTCCTGGCGTAGTGCCTGGAAATTGGCTCATCAAAATAATAATACACAAAATATTAAATCACGTAATTCTCATAATAAAAACTCCTCCAATACAAATAATCCCAACAGTACTATTGCCAATACAAAAGATAAGTTGGTTTTAGACTCAACTAATAAAAAAGATAATTTAAACAATGACCAACAACAACAACAACAACAGCCAACACCACCTCTAATACTCAAAGATCAAGTTCAATTAAAAGAAAGTGATAAAATTATAAAAAATAATCTAGAAAATGTTGAAGGGGACGACAGCAATCTACCCTTAGAGGAGCAAGAAATTTTGTGTAAGTTTTATATTAAGTGTTATACTTAAGATTAGATAAGTTTTAATAAAAATTATCTAAAAAAAAGGAAATTTGTTAATGAAAACCTAGATCCCCCTTTTATCCCTGCACGCCTCTGGGATTTTTTTGTTTAAGTTTTTGTTTTTTTTTTGCTGACCATTCTAACACCAAGCATTTGATTGATAAGAGATTATAGCACCTACAATATTTATTAATATTAATATTATCACCGTGAATTTTAAAATCATACTTATACATTTGCAAATAGATTGGTAATAGGAAGGTAGGCTGTTAAATGTTGGTATTTAGAAGGAAAACGTTTTTTTAAACAAAAGTAAATTCAATTACAACTAAAAAAGTGTGTTTAAAATTGTACTTAATTTGTAATAAAATTAAAATTTTGTACTTAAATTGCAATGAAATTGAAACTTTGTACCGAAATTTAAATTTTGCTATAAAAGTTTTAAATCTGTCATTAAAATTGACATTTGCACAAGTTTTTGTAATAAAATGTTATATTTTTCCTACAGCGAGCTCCAAACATTTATGCAAATCTACTGATGGCTTAATGAAGATAGATAGATAAATAGATAGATAGATAGATAGATAGATAGATAGATAGATAGATATATAAATAGATAGATAGATAGATAGATAAGATAGTAGATGATAGATAGATAGATAGATAGATAGATAGATAGATAGATAGATAGATAGATAGAAGATTAGATAGATAGATAGATATGGATAGATAGATAGATAGATAGATAGATAGATAGATAGATAGATAGATAGATAGATAGATAGATAGATAGAGATAGATAGATAGATCGATAGATAGATAGATAGATAGATAGATAGATAGATAGATAGATAGATAGATCGATAGATAGATAGATAAGATAGATAGATAGATAGTAGATAGATAGATAGATAGATAGATAGATAGATAGTAGATAGATAGATAGATAGATAGATAGATAGATAGATAGATAGATAGATAGATAGATAGAGATAGATAGTAGATAGAATAGATAGATAGATAGACAGATAGACAGATAGACAGATAGATAGATAGATAGATAGATAGATAGATAGATAGATAGATAGATAGATAGATAGATAGATAGATAGATAGATAGATAGATAGATAGATAGATAGATAGATAGATAGATTGCTAAATAGATAGATAGATAGATAGATAGATAGATAGATAGATAGATAGATAGATAGATAGATAGATAGATAGATAGATAGATAGATAGATAGATAGATAGATAGATAGATAGATAGATAAATAGATAGATAAATAGATAGATAGATAGATAGATAGATAGATAGATAGATAGATAGATAGATAGATAGATAGATAGATAGATAGATAGATAGATAGATAGATAGATAGATAGATAGATAGATAGATAGAAGATAGATAGATAGATAGATAGATAGATAGATAGATAGATAGATAGATAGATAGATAGATAGATAGATAGATAGATAGATAAATAGATAGATAAATAGATAGATAGATAGATAGATAGATAGATAGATAGATAGATAGATAGATAGATAGATAGATAGATAGATATATAGATAGATATATAGATAGATAGATAGATAGATAGATAGATAGATAGATAGATAGATAGATAGATAGATAGATAGATATAAGATAGATAGATAGATAGATAGATAGATAGATAGATAGATAGATAGATAGATAGATAGATAGATAGATAGATAGATAGATAGATAGATAGATAGATAGATAGATAGATATCCGAGATAATCTACATGATATTGTCGCTAAACCAAAAGATTCTACAGATATGGGAAGCCTAATTCGGATAGTTGCATTTCGAAACTAGCATCTTGACTTATGTTAAAGTACTTATTAAGCTGCCCGAGCATGGCAAGGTAGCAACCGTGGCGAGCAAGATTTCGTGTTCCCAAAAGCGAAGACGCAAGGCGTATATCACACCACACAATTGAAACCTGACAGAGTTCTTAGTAAACCAACGTAATGTTTTATAGGTTTGAAAGTGCAGATTGTTATGAATAATATAACTATTATAGTTTTACTACTTATACTTTATGTCTACACTTTACAAACTTCCCTCGCATTTAATATTAAATCAAACACACACTACAAACATGATCAATTTAAGTAATAATTTAAAAAAAAAACGCTATAGCTGTGGCAATAATTTGGCCCCAAACGTCGTATGATAAGTAATATATGCGCTTATTAGAAAAAGTGTATAATTTTTTATTAGTTAATTATAAAAACCCCGCGTTCAATAAGCAACAAGATTGTTAAACTAACAATAACAACAACATCAACTATTAATAATTCAGTTAAGATATTAGAATAGAATATTATTTCCGTCTAGAACAAATATAGTGTTTTTTTTTTCTAACCAAAAAAAAAGAAAATAAAGAAAGAGTGCAATATTTAAAACAAAGCAAAAGCTAAATATAACTTTTAAATTTTAAAAACGATCTTCAACAGATTTCTAATTTATATGTATATTTATAAAATCGCCTGTTATTTGTTTATTATTATTATTGTTAAACAGCGTTAGAAAACCGACAACAAATACAAACTCACGTACACTACTCACTAGTGAGGTACGCGCCATTTGAAAAAAACAACAACAAATTAAAAAAAATTATATTGAGCATTCAAAAACTATTGTTGGCGTGTGTGTGTGTGCTTGCTAGTAAAGAGTGAGTTTTGAAGAGACATGGCTAGATAAGGTCGGTCTAGTGGAAATTTTATTACGCAAGGAATCAAAAAATCTACTACTATTATAGTCTTTCTATATACAAAATAAAACAAAACAAATCATAGTTAACTAACATTTAAAGACTAAACATGTGTACAGCGACGAACACGAACACAACGACGACTCAAACAATGTTGCAAGAACTAATAGAAACAGGTACAAAATTTTAATTGAAATCTTTAAAAAAAAACAAAACAATTGTTTTTTTCTTACATTAATTTTATAAACAAAAACATTAATTTAATTTTATTTTCTCTTTTTCTTTTTTAGCTATGCCCTGGTTTGGCATGGATATCGGTGGCACTTTAACGAAATTGGTGTATTTTGAACCCAAAGATATTACACCCGATGAACAAGATCAAGAGGCCGAAAGTTTAAGAAGCATTAGACGTTATTTAACTAAAAATTCAGCCTATGGCAAAACAGGTCATAGAGATACACATTTACAGGTGAGTAAAAAATAAACAAAGCAATTTATTAAAGCTAAAGAGCAGGAATGGAAAACTAAGTACTTTAGTACTTTTTTAAATCGAGAAATGCGCTGGTACTTCCATGACATTTTTGGTACTTTTTCTAACTTGCAAACTTTTGATAAATAGCACACATAGTAGTCTATCGTCTAGACTATATGTAGGCTGTAGCGAAGTCTACAGTCTAGTCCATATTCTAGTCAATAATCTAGAATATAGACTAGTCTATAGTGTAGTCTAAAGTGTAGCCTAAAGTGTAGTCTATAGTGTAGTCTACAGTCTAGACTATAGTCTAGTTTATAGTCTAGTCTAGTCTATAGTGTAGTCTATAGCCTAGTCTATAGTCTAGTCTATAGTCTAGTCTATAGTCTAGTCTATAGTCTAGTCTATAGTCTAGTCTATAGTCTAGTCTATAGTCTAGTCTATAGTCTAGTCTATAGTCTAGTCTATAGTCTAGTCTATAGTCTAGTCTATAGTCTAGTCTATAGTCTAGTCTATAGTCTAGTCTATAGTCTAGTCTATAGTCTAGTCTATAGTCTAGTCTATAGTCTAGTCTATAGTCTAGTCTATAGTCTAGTCTATAGTCTAGTCTATAGTCTAGTCTATAGTCTAGTCTATAGTCTAGTCTATAGTCTAGTCTATAGTCTAGTCTATAGTCTAGTCTATAGTCTAGTCTATAGTCTAGTCTAGTCTAGTCTATAGTCTAGTCTATAGTCTAGTCTATAGTCTAGTCTATAGTCTAGTCTAGTCTATAGTCTAGTCTATAGTCTAGTCTATAGTCTAGTCTATAGTCTAGTCTATAGTCTAGTCTATAGTCTAGTCTATAGTCTAGTCTATAGTCTAGTTTATAGTCTAGTCTATAGTCTAGTCTATAGTCTAGTTTATAGTCTAGTTTATAGTCTAGTCTATAGTCTAGTCTATAGTCTAGTTTATAGTCTAGTCTATATTCTAGTCTACAGTCTAGTCTATAATCTAGTCTATAGTCTAGTCTATAGTCTAGTCTATAGTCTAGTCTATAGTCTAGTCTATAGTCTAGTCTATAGTCTAGTTTATAGTATAGTCTATAGTCTAGTCTATAGTCTAGTTTATAGTGTAGTCTATAGTCTAGTCTATAGTCTGGTTTATAGTCTAGTATATAGTCTAGTATATAGTCTAGTCTATAGTCTAGTCTATATCTAGTCTATAGTCTAGTCTATAGTCTAGTCTATATCTAGTCTATAGTCTATAGTCTAGTAGTCTAGTCTAGTCTATAGTCTAGTCTATAGTCTAGTCTATAGTCTAGTCTATAGTCTAGTCTATAGTCTAGTCTATAGTCTAGTCTATAGTCTAGTCTATAGTCTAGTCTATAGTCTAGTCTATAGTCTAGTCTATAGTCTAGTCTATAGTCTAGTCTATAGTCTAGTCTATAGTCTAGTCTATAGTCTAGTCTATAGTCTAGTCTATAGTCTAGTCTATAGTCTAGTCTATAGTCTAGTCTATAGTCTAGTCTATAGTCTAGTCTATAGTCTAGTCTATAGTCTAGTCTATAGTCTAGTCTATAGTCTAGTCTATAGTCTAGTCTATAGTCTAGTCTATAGTCTAGTCTATAGTCTAGTCTATAGTCTAGTCTATAGTCTAGTCTATAGTCTAGTCTATAGTCTAGTCTATAGTCTAGTCTATAGTCTAGTCTATAGTCTAGTCTATAGTCTAGTCTATAGTCTAGTCTATAGTCTAGTCTATAGGCTAGTCTATAGTCTAGTCTATAGTCTAGTCTATAGTCTAGTCTATAGTCTAGTCTATAGTCTAGTATAGTAGTCTATAGTATAGTCTATAGTCTAGTTTATAGTCTAGTCTATAGTCTAGTCTATAGTCTAGTCTATAGTCTAGTCTATAGTCCTAGTTTATAGTATAGTCTAGTCTATAGTCTGGTTTATAGTCTAGTCTATAGTCTAGTCTATAGTCTAGTCTATAGTCTAGTCTATAGTCCTAGTCTATAGTCTAGTCTATAGTCTAGTCTATAGTCTAGTCTATAGTCTAGTCTATAGTCTAGTCTATAGTCTAGTCTATAGTCTAGTCTATAGTCTAGTCTATAGTCTAGTCTAAGTCTAGTCTATAGTCTAGTCTATAGTCTAGTCTATAGTCTAGTCTAGTCTAGTCTAGTCTAGTCATAGTCTAGTCTATAGTCTAGTCTATAGTCTAGTCTATAGTCTAGTCTATAGTCTAGTCTATAGTCTAGTCTATAGTCTAGTCTATAGTCTAGTCTATAGTCTAGTCTATAGTCTGTCTATAGTCTAGTCTATAGTCTAGTCTATAGTCTAGTCTATAGTCTAGTCTATAGTCTAGTTATAGTCTAGTCTATAGTCTAGTCTATAGTCTAGTTTATAGTCTAGTCTATATTCTAGTCTACAGTCTAGTCTATAATCTAGTCTATAGTCTAGTCTATAGTCTAGTCTATAGTCTAGTCTATAGTCTAGTCTATAGTCTAGTCTATAGTCTAGTTTATAGTATAGTCTATAGTCTAGTCTATAGTCTAGTTATAGTGTAGTCTATAGTCTAGTCTATAGTCTGGTTTATAGTCTAGTCTATAGTCTAGTCTATAGTCTAGATTATAGTCTAGTTTATAGTCTAGTTTATAGTCTAGTCTATAGTCTAGTTATAGTCTAGTCTATAGTCTAGTCTATAGTCTAGTCTATAGTCTAGTCTATAGTCTAGTCTATAGTCTAGTCTATAGTCTAGTCTATAGTCTAGTCTATAGTCTAGTCTATAGTCTAGTCTATAGTCTAGTCTAGTCTATAGTCTAGTCTAGTCTAGTCTATAGTCTACTCTACAATCTCACTATAGTCTAGTCTGTAGTCTAGTCTATATTCTAGTCTGTAGTCTAGTCTATATTCTAGTCTGTAGTCTAGTCTGTAATCTAGTCTATAATCTAATCTAAAATCTGATTTAGATTAAAGTCTAGTCTTTAGTATAGTGCAAAACTGGTTTAGTACTTTTAAATCCAAAAAAGTACTCTTTTTGTTAGAAGTTCCTACTATTTCAAAATTTCTATTTTCCATGCCTGCTAAAGAGTATCAGAAAGAGAAAGAGAGAGAGGGAGAAAAAGAGTGCTTTTGTTACCAGAGTTTTTGTTTTAGTTTAGTACAAAGTCTAGTTTGTGATTTTATTTGTTTCTTTCTTTCATTTTTGTTTTTTTTTTTTTAATTCATAATTTTAAAAAAAATTCAAAAGTTTGCATTTCGAAATGTTGTAATTTGCGTGTTTTGTATTTATTTATTTACTTTTTTTTATTGTTTAATACTTTGTTTAAAATAAACTTGTTAAATTATAAAACGTGTTAACTTGACCTTCGTGTAAAGCCAAAATAAATACGTTAGAAATTTTATTCAAATCAATTGTTTGTTATATATTTTTTTTTTTTTTTGTAAATGCTCATTAGTTGTCGTTTTTATTTGAATTTGAATGTTAGGGAGTGCAGTTTTGTTTATAGGGAGTTTACAAAAAAATATGTTGTTTTAAGTTGGTTTTACTCTCAAAAGGGAAATGCTATTATTAATCATGAAAGGAGGACTAAATTGAGGATTTTGTACCAAATAAAGATTTCCGATCACAAATAAGTTTTTTTTACCAAAATGTAGTTTTTGTATCAGTTTCGGAATTTGTACCAAAATTAAGATTTGTACCAAATAAGGATTTTCTATCCCAACTAAGTTTTTGTACTAAAATGAAGATTTCGTACCCAATTAGGAATTTGTACCAAAATGAAGATTTTGTTTTAAAATAAGAATTTCGTACCAAAATAAAACTGAATGATTGCTTTAAAATTCTATTAAAAACTATTTCGCTAATTCTCTAGATTCCATAGAGTCTTTTCATGCAATTCTCTATAAATTTTGTAAAAATTATAAAGTACAATTTCAATTGTTTTTCAGCACATGCGATTTAATTTATAGAAAAAAAGTATATTCTTTAACAAATTAGCTTGCTAACCCTTAAACTTGCTTAAATACAATACAAAAGCTGAGACTTTGATACTTTATTTAAATTTATTAAGTACATAACAACAATTATTTTTAAACAAAAACTTATAGCAAACAGTACACAGGGAATTTTGTCCATTTGAATATGTGTGTATAAATGAATGAATATGACGAACGACAGTGTTTTGAGGTTTTGCTAACGTCAGTAATATATGAATTCCTAAATGTAAAGACTCCAAATTGTTTTTAAATAATAAATAAATATAATTACGTTCGCCTAAAAAAAAACTAGCCAGGGCAATGAGCTTGATTTTTTCTTTACTTTAGTTATTATTAAATAATTTTATTTGCATATTTATTTAGTTATTTTAAAAAATGAGGGGTTTTTAAACTATTTTAGATGTTTGTACATACTTTTGTTTTCTAAACTCAATGAAAGAAATAACACTTATGTTTACGGCTGAGGTTTTAACCTTAAACAGCTTTTAATAACTTTTTTGGAAGCGATAATTAAAATGATGTTAATGATAAATTTAGAGAAAAAAGTTAGGGTAAAGTTCAAAATGTTATTAGAATGCTAGTTTATACTTTGTAATATAGACAGACTCTTCTATAGTCGAGTCTATAGCGAAGACTTATAAACTTATCAACATTGCAGACAGTAAACTGCAGAATAGAGACTGATTTATAGTAGAGACTGGAGACTGTGGATTGCTCTATAATCTTGGCTATATACTGATCTAGTTTGTTATATAATTTGTAATATAGACAGACTCTTCTAGTCGAGTCTATAGCGAAGACTATAGTCTACTCTATACCAAAGGTTATAAACAGAGAGTAAACTGTAGAATAGAGACTGATTTGTAGTCGAGACTGAAGACTGTGGATTGGTCTATGACCCTGATTATATACTGATCTAATCTATAGCCTGATCTATACTCCAAATTATAAAACGATATTTAGTTCAGACTACATACTGATCTACAGTCTAGACTTTAAATTGATCTATAGTCAAAACTATAGACTGTTCTACAGTCCAGACTATGGACTGTTCTACAGTCAAGACTATAAACTGATCTGTAGTCTATACTATTGTTCTATAGTCCAAACTATTGACAATTCTATAGTCCAGACTATAGACTAATCTATAGTGCAGACTGTAGACTGATCTATGGTCCAGACTATAGAATTATCTATAGTCCAGACTATAGAATTATCTATAGTCCAGACTATAGAATTATCTATAGTCCAGACAATAGAATTATCTATAATCCAGACTATAGAATTATCTATAGTCCAGACTATAGAATTATCTATAGTCCAGACTATAGAATTATCTATAGTCCAGACTATAGAATTATCTATAGTCCAGACAATAGAATTATCTATAATCCAGACTATAGAATTATCTATAGTCCAGACTATAGAATTATCTATAGTCCAGACTATAGAATTATCTATAGTCCAGACTATAGAATTACCTATAGTCCAGACTATAGAATTATCTATAGTCCAGACTATAGAATTATCTATAGTCCAGACTATAGAATTATCTATAGTCCAGACTACAAACTGATCTATAGTACAAACTATAGGCTGATCTATAGTCCAGACTATAGACTGATCTAGAGTCCAGACTATAGACTGATCAATAGTCCAGACTATAGATTAAACTTTAGTCCAAACTATAGACTGAACTATAGTCCAGACTATAGATTTATCTATAGTCCAGACTATAGATTTATCTATAGACCAGATCATAGATTTATCTATAGACCAGACTTTAGACTGATTTATAGTCCAGACTATAGGCTGATCTATAGTCCAGACTATAGACTGATCTACAGTCCAGACTATAGACTGATCTATAGTCCAGACTATAGACTGATCTATAGTCCAGACTATTGACTGATCTATAGTCCAGACTATAGACTGATCTATAGTCCAGACTATAGACTGATCTATAATCCAGACTATAGGCTGATCTATAGTCCAGACTATAGACTGATCTAGAGTCCAGACTATAGACTGATCAATAGTCCAGACTATAGATTAAACTTTTGTCCAAACTATAGACTGAACTATAGTCCAGACTATAGATTTATCTATAGACCAGACTATAGATTTATCTATAGACCAGACTATAGACTGATCTAGGGTCCAGATAATAGTCTGATCTAGATCCAGACTATAGATTGATCTATAGTCCAGACTATAGATTGATCTATAGTCCAGACTATAGACTGATCTATAGTCGAGACTATAGACTGATCTATAGTCCAGACTATAGGCTGATCTATAGTCCAGACTATAGGCTGATCTATAGTCCAGACTATAGGCTGATCTATAGTCCAGACTATAGATTGATCTATAGTCCAGACTATAGACTGATTTATAGTCCAGACTATAGACTGATCTATAGTCCAGACTATAGATTGACCTATAGTACAGATTGATCCATACTCAAGACTATAGGATAATCTATGGTCGAGATTACTATATAGATGGATCTATAGTCAAGTCTACAGTCCACTCTCCACATCCGATAATACCTATTGTATACAATTGGACTTTGTTTTTATAAAAATTGATCGCAAAACATTTACCTTTTTAAAAATAAAGAAAAATTGCCAAAAATTTGTTAAAATATTTTGCAGACTAATGGAAATATTTCTTACAAATCTTATCAAGTTTGACTGAGACTTTTTAACAAAAAAAAAAACACATTATCATTTAAAGAACTCATTTAAATCGAACCACTAATACAAAGAGGTATGAATGACTTGACGAAATATGACTTAAATGATTTAATAATTAAAATAAAATAATAATAAACTTAATAAAAATAATAATGATGAATAAAATTAATAAATAAATATGATTAAAATATATGCAACAGAAATCAAATAAGTATAAACCAAAACCCTTGACTTATCTATTTTTGTATTAGAATTTATTATATGAAAATTTTAATCTTTTTAGATGGACAATGTGGAAATACGTAAACGTACTGGTTCGTTGCATTTTATACGTTTTCAAACCACAGATATGGGTAACTTTTTATCACTGGCCAAACAAAAGGGTATGGCTGAATTGGTAACCACTGTCTGTGCTACCGGAGGAGGAGCTTATAAATTTGAAAATGATTTTCGTGAGGTGTGTTTGTAAGAAATATTTTTTTTACATATGAAATTATTATAAATTTTTGTTAATTTTTTTTATTCCAGCAAGTCAATATGAAATTGGCTAAATTTGATGAATTGGATACTTTAATTAAAGGCATATTATTTTCCGAAATACAAAATCGTACAGAATGTTATTATTATGAAAATGCCCGGGATATAATGTAAGTTTGGGGGGTTAGTTACTATTTAAAATAAATGAAAATGTAATTAAATTTCTTATTTTTAGGAAAAGCGAGAAAAAAGCTTTTGATTTTTCTCAACCTTATCCCTTTATATTGGTTAATGTGGGCTCTGGTGTTTCCATATTAGCTGTGTATGGTCCTGATAACTATAAACGTGTATCGGGTACTAGGTAGGTTTTTGTTTTATGAAATAGTTTAACAAAATTTTCATTAACTTTTTCTTTTCTTTTAGTTTGGGTGGTGGTACATTCCTGGGCTTGTGTTGCCTTTTAACAGGCTGCACTACTTTTGAAGAGGCCATACAATTGGCCACCAAAGGCGATAATCGCAAAGTAGATAAATTGGTGCGTGATATTTATGGTGGAGACTATGATCGTTTTGGTTTGACTGGAGATTTAGTGGCTTCCAGGTAGTTATTTAATGATTTAACTAAACTTGATTGTTTTTAATATCATTTTGTTCTTTTTCTAAGCTTTGGCCAAATGCATATACAAGATAAACGAGCCTCTGTCTCCCGCGAAGATCTTGCCAATGCCACTTTAGTAACTATAACCAATAATATTGGTTTAATAGCTCGCATGTGTGCACTCAATGAAAAAATCGATAAGGTTAGTATACAATCAATTATTTTTTTATGCATTTATTGTTTATATTGTTTTATGGGAAATTTTTTTATTATTATCTGAATTTCCTTGGTTAAAGAGTAATAAAGGCAAGATAAGTAGGTTTGTTTTCGTATTAAAACTTAGATAAATGTTATTTAGGAATATTTTAAATTATTTTGGTTAAATTTTTTTATATATTTATATATAGAATGGAATCTATTGATAATTTAATAGCGTTGAAATTTACGTCAGTTCTCTATAGGGGATAAAATCAAAGTGTTTAGTTCCGTTTATAAAGACTATTATGTCTTAAATATGCAACAGATTATAAGCTAAACGAAAGACCAGGCTATAGACCCAATTATAGACCAGACTATAGTCGCTAGTCTAGGCTATAATCTCAAAAATAGATTAATAGAGATGGACTATAGACAAGACTATAGTCTAGACAACACTATAGTCTGAATTATAGACAAGACTATAGTCTGGATTATAGACCAGACTAAAGACTGGATAATAGACAAGACTGGACTATAGACAAGAGTAGTCTGGACTATAGGACTATAGACAAGAGTAGTCTGGACTATAGGACTATAAACAAGAGTAGTCTGGACTATAGGACTATAGACAAGAGTAGTCTGGACTATAGACAAGACTATAATCTGGACTATAGACTGGACTATAGTCTATAGTAGACTATAGACAAGACTATAGTCTATAGTAGACTATAGACAAGACTATAGTCTATAGTAGACTATAGACAAGACTATAGTCTATAGTAGACTATAGACAAGACTATAGTCTATAGTAGACTATAGGCAATACTATATATAGTCTACTATAGACTATATATAGTATTACCTATAGTCTACTATAGACTATAGTAGACTATAGACAAGACTATAGTCTGGACTATAGACATGACTTTAGTCTGGACTATAGACAAGCCTACAGTTTAGACTATAGACAACACTATAGTCTTGACTATAGTCTGGATTATAAATAAACAAGACTAAAGTCTGGATTATAGACAAGACTGGACTATAGACAGGAGTAGTCTGGACTATAGACAAGACTATAGTCTGGACTATAGACAAGACTATAGTCTGGACTATATACAACACTATAGTCTGGACTATAGACAACACTATAGTCTGGACTATGGACATAACTAGAGTGGACTATAGACAACACGATAGTCTTGACTATAGTCTAGATTATAAACAAGACTATAGTCTGGATTATAGACAAGAGTAATCTATATATAGACCAGACTATAATCAGCACAATAGGCAACACTATAGTCTGGACTATAAACAACAATATAGCCTGGACTATAGGCAACACTATAGCCTGGACTATAGACAAGACTATAGTCTGGACTATAGACAAGACTATAGTCTGTACTATAGACAAGATTATAGTCTGGACTATAAACAAGACTATAGTCTGGACTATAAACAAGACTATAGTCTAGACTATAGACAAGACTATAGTCTGGACTATAGACAAGACTATAGTCTGGACTATAGACAAGACTATAGTCTGGACTATAGACAAGACTATAGTCTGGACTATAGACAAGACTATAGTCTGGACTATCGACAAGACTGTAGTCTGGACTATAAACAAGACTATAGTCTGGACTATAAACAAGACTATAGCCTGGACTATAAACAAGACTATAGTCTGGACTATAGATGAGACTATAGTCTTGACTATAGACAAGACTATAGTGTGGACTATAGACAAGACTATAGTCTGGACTATAAACAAGACTATAGTCTGGACTATAGACAAGACTATAGTCTGGACTATAGACAAGAATATAGTCTGGACTATAGACAATAATATAGTCTGGACTATAAAGAAGACTATACTCTGGACTATAGACAAGACTATAGTCTGGACTATAAACAAAACTATAGTCTGGACTTTAGACAAGACTATACTGTATAACCGATTATAGTCTTTAGTTTAAACTAAAAACTCGGCCATAGACCCCAAACTATACGTGACTTTAGTAAAGATCAAAAGTATTAGCTCATTTTTCTTTTTATTCTTATCCATTATCTTATTTTTTCTTTTAATTTCATTTTATTCTTAATCATTTAGGTTGTTTTTGTTGGCAATTTCCTGCGTGTTAATCCTATAGCCATGAAATTATTGGCCTATGCCATGGAATTCTGGTCGAATGGCACCCTAAAAGGACTCTTCCTAGAACATGAAGGCTATTTTGGAGCTTTAGGCTGTTTATTACAATTTAATGGTGAAATAGCAGCAGCACTCAATGAAACCACAGATAAAGTTCCCACAGCAACAGATCCGTCTACTTCAACGCAGCATACAGAAGTCAATAATACAGATGCTACAGCAGCAACAGCAACGTCAGAAACAACGACAACTGAAACTCAAAGATAGTTATTAATTTAGTTTAAAGAGTGGTGCCTTTATTTAAGTTTTAAGCATTATATAAGTTAGTTTTAATTAAAACAAAAACAAAAACAGAAAACTTTAACCATATTAAACGCCAGCACGCTGTTTCCTCTTCTTGACACTGAGTTTCTTAATTAAGACTTTAATATAAAAGAAAGAAAAAAAAAGAAAGTTGATCAAAAAATTATAGGTTTTCATAAAGGGTTTACTTTGTTAGACATTTAATTATACTTACTATTATTATATAAACAAAAAAAATCAAAATAATTATTAACTATAAATTTAATTTGTATATTAGTTAGCAGCAATTATTTATAAAACAAAAACTCTTCTTTTTTTGGCTTTTAAAGGATTGTAAATAAGTTTTTTTTTAGAGAATTGTTCACACATATTTATTTAACTATTAAATACACAGCAAACAGACAGGTTTAATGGCACAAATTTAGTTTCTTTTTTTAAACAAAATATGTATAATAGCAAAAAGATAATATTTAAGAATTTTATTTAAAAATGTCTTTTAAGAAAATTTTGTACTTCAATTGTTTCCTTTTTTTCAAAGCACTTGTTTAAGTTAAAAAATGGAGAAAAACAAACATTAAAAAAAAGGTTTATAAAAATAAAGGAAGAAAAATTAAACAAAATTTCTTTAATTAATAAAACAAACCATTGTGTTTTGAAACAGGGGGTGGTAGTCTTTATTAAAACAAAAAAAACCATTAAAAACATAAAAATAATAATTAGAATACATTCAAGAGGAAACATTATATATATGTATATGTTATAATAAAATGGCATAAAATACTTTAAATACGATACATTTGTCGGAATATATCACGATAATCCCGGCTCACAGCACAGTCTACTTTAAAATCAAGTACATGAACATTATGATCAGTGGCCACAAATAAATAACGACAATCACAGGCCAAACTATAAACGGGTGATGATTTAAATTCTCCTCCTCCATTAGCACGACGTCTTCGATTGATTTGGGGAAAATACAATTGCATGTGTTTGTCTGGTTTACGTATATCATAGAGATTAACACGACTGTGATATTTAGTGCCACACAATACCCCATAGAGACCATCATATTCAAGGCAAAAGAATGATGAATCAAAAGGATCTTCCCAAATCATTTCATCACGATCCGAACGACGATCATAAAGACGAAAACTGGTATCAAAGTTGGCGGTGAAGAGAGTATTTTCATCCTTTAGTTTGAGATCATAAATGGATATAGTATTGGAATTGAGAGCCTGTTCGCAACCACTGGAATTTAATAGGTTTTTTGTTTTTAATTTTTAAGGAAAATTAATAAAGTTGTGACTTGATTGATTTAATGGATCATGATTTTCTTCTTTTCAAAACACTTGACACTTTTTGTTATAATTGGAAATTTTTTTTAAAATTTTCTAATATTTTCAAAATCTACTTCTTCTTTAAAATCTTGTTAATTTTTCAATACATTTCCTTCAAAGGGATTTTTTCAAATTTTTTGTTACTTTTTCTTTTAAAAAGAAAATTTTTGTACTTTTTTCTAAACAAAAAAAATTTTGCTTTATTTTTACCCAGTTTGGTACTTTTTTTCTAAATAACACTTTGGTACTTTTTACTAAACTTAAGTACTTTTTTAAAAATATTTTTTTAACTATACATCGATACTAATTCCTTGAAATCTGGTATATTTTGCAAAAAGTTGTATAACTAAACAGCTAATTAATGATTTTTAAAAAATTTTTCCGCTTGATACTTTTTGAACATTTTGGTACTTTTTCCTAATTGTAGTACTTCTTCCTAATTATAGTACTTTTTCCTAATTGTGGTACTTTTCTTTTTTAACAGTTTGGTACTTTTTAATGATTTTGAAGCAAATTTTCTACTTCGTACTTTTTAAAATTTTGGTACCTTTTACCAGAATTTTGTACAAATTCAAACACTTGTTTTAATACGTACTTTTTTACATTTTGGTACTCTTTTCTAAATAGCGTATGTAACTCTTTGTCATTTCCAGAGTAATTTTAATCCCTTTTCGGAAATGGTACTTTTTACTTTAATTTTGTAATTTTGGTACTCTTTTCACAAACACTGGTCTACAGACCAGACTATAATCTCGTCTAGAGACCAGACTATAGTCCCGTCTACAGACCAGACTATGGTCTCATGTACAGACCAGACTATAGTCTCGTGAACAGATCAGACTATAGTATCGTGTATAGACCATACTATAGTCTCGTTTATAGACCATACTATAGTCTCGTCTATAGTTCAGACTATAGTCTCGTCTATAGATCAGACTATAGTCTCGTCTATAGATCAGACTATAGTCTCGTCTATAGATCAGACTATAGTTTCGTCTGTAGAGCAGACTATAGTCTCTTCTATAGAGCATACTATAGTCTCGTCTATAGAGCAGACTATAGTCTCGTCTATAGACCACAGACTATAGTCTCGTCTATAGACCACAGCCTATAGTCTCGGCTGTAGACCAGACTATAGTCTCGCCTATAGACCCAGACTATAGTCTCGTCTATAGACCAGATTATAATCTCAACTATAGAGCAGACTAAAGTATCGCAACCATATTCTAGAAAGAAAAGACATTAGTTTCGACTATAAGTTAGACTGAAGTCTCAAATATAGAACAGACTAGACGATAGTCCTAGTCTATAGTCTTGATAGACTAGTGTCGACTATAGATAAAGCTAAAGACTTTGCTTTGTAAATTGTTTTACTTCATACGATAAGTAGAACGTATGTATATTCTCCCCTCCTACTAATAATGACATAACCTCAATACTTGCAAAAACCAGATAAGAATTTGTAATTTAAATTTAAGCTGCCTTTATAAGTTTAAGATAAAGCAAACATATTTGCACTAATAAACAACAAGAAAACTATTTTTAATGCATTTAAAAAGATAAAACAAACATTAGTCATCAAATTAAACTTTCCACTTATAAATTCTAACCTCAAAATTTTGGACTCAACTTCTGTTTTTTGCAAAAATGATGAATGAAATTTAAAAATAAATAAAATATAAGGAACTTAGTTAAACAGTACTCACCTTTCCAAGTCAATTTCTTGCAAGGCACGTCTAGAGGTGGAAGTATAAAGACCACCAAACAAACGATCTCCTGCAGCATTAAAACGCATAGTCTTATAAGAATGTTTTAAATTTTTCACCAAATCCAAATTAATCAAACCCAACTCCTCCTCACGACGCCATATTTTACCAAAATTATCCGTGCTGGTGGCATACATTTGACCAGCAAAGTCCACACAGCGTAAATACTCTTTGGGTGGGTGTAATTGTTGTTCATAGGCATAGCCATCTTCATAAATAAAACAACTGCCCGTTACGCGTCCGGCGAAAATGCTATCATTCTTTTTTATAAAGTCGGCAATGTCGGCACGGTTGCTGGTGGTGATTTCCTGATGATAACGTCTTTGCAAAGCTTCGGCCTTTAGGCGTTTATGTTGACTAAGGTAACCAGCATAGGAAACATATAGCCAATTACGTTCCAAATGCAATTTGGTGGCAAACATTTTGGAACGATGGAAATATTGCTGCTCACGATAACAGCCATTTAGCCAGTTTCTAGCAATTTTCAAACGATTGGCATAGGATAAATAGGAATGGGTGCTGGTAACCCAAAAGAAATAAATAGAATAAACGATAACTATCAGGCAGTTCCCCTCCCTTTTCTTTTAAAAGTTACTTACCGTTTTATTATGTCTGGTTGATGGCGATGGCCACACATTAGCAGATCCAGTGTTAATTTATGGAATATATTGTTATCGATTACATTGTGGAGTGTACGATGGGCCCGTGATAGATTTATTAAATCTTTTTCATCACAATAATTAAAGATTTTCAATAAACAATCGGTATTTAAGTCCAATAATTGCATTCCGCATTATTTAACTTTGCACAACTTTGACTGGCTTTGCTTTGTTTTGTTTACTATTTGTTGGTGTTTTTGCTGATCTGCTGGGTTGTATTATAATAGTAGTAAAACGGCATGTTAGCAGAAAAATTAAAGTTGCCAGATGGTTGCTACTGTTGAGAGCACACTTTACTGTAAATATGGTAAATAAAAGAGAAAATTACAGTTGGAATTTGAAAAAATATTGAATTCTAAATAAATAATAGAAAATTATAGTAAAATATAATAAATACAAAGGAAATTGCTTCCACTTAAAGAAAGTTTTTATAAATTTTAAATGTTTATTTAGGAAATTTGTTTAAATTATTAATTTAATAAAACAACTATAGAAAATATATATAAAAAAGTATTCCAATTAGATTCCAATCACAATTAATTGATTAATTTGACATATACTTAACAGTTTGAAGTAATTAAAAACAAATTTAATAATTTCTCTGAAATTTCTCGATTTATGAACTTAATTCTTTTTGGTTTTTGTTTTTTAATATTTCATCTATAAATCCTTTATTGTTTACAATTTATTCAATTAAATTGAAAAAAAAATTAAATCCAAAATCATTTAGTAAAATGGGCGTGACCAAAGTGTAGAAAATTTCAAAATTCTTTAGCTTTAAATACTTTAAAAATTCTATTATTTTTTTCTGTCTACTTTAAAATGTATTTTTGTCTTTACCAAAAAAACAAAAAACATTCAAAAGCATTCTAAAACGATTGACGTTGATAACTCCCAATTATGTCAACAATTTATTTTTACTCGAGAATCTTGGCGTACCTGCTCCAAATACCAACTAAATACCAAAAATTTAAACATTTACATAAACAAAATACTTTGCATAAAGATTATAAAGCAAATGCAACAATTTCTTCTTCTTACTTTTTTTAACGTAAAAATAGACTAAAAATAGGTTGTAAATGAAATTGCAAGAAAAGAAACAAAATTGCAAAAATAAATACACGCCAAATAAATAAAACACATTTTTATCTTAAGAAAAAAGAGAAAAGAAAAAATTTATTAGAATTAAAAACTTTTCAATATTTTTTTATTTAATACCAATTTTGGAAATTTTTATGTGCATTTTCCAAAACTTTAGTATTTAAATAATATTTGTGATAAATTGTCCTATTGTTTTTATCAAATTTTCAAAAATATTATTTTTTTTTTAGAAAATTTTTAAATTTCTTTTTTTATAAAAAATTTTAGATAAAATTTGTTTTATTTTATAGAAAATTTTTGATAAATTTATTTTTTATTATTTTCAATAAATTTTCTTTTTTCTTTTCAATAAATTTGATTTTTTATAGAAAGTTTTCAAAAAATATCCTTTTTGAGGAAGATTTCCGAATAATTTTCCTCTTTAAATTTTTCTTTTTTAAAAAAATTGTAAAAAAAATATTTTATAGAATGTTTTCAAAAAAAATCTTTTTTACTTTCTATAAAAGTTTTCAATATTTTTTAGAAAAATTTCGATAATTTTCTTTTTTATAAAAAATTTTCAATAAATTTTCTTCTTTTTATACAAAATGTTCAATAAATTAGTTCTTATAGTTTTGAATAAATATTCTATATTTTCTTTTTTATAGGAAATTTTCAATATTTTCGATCATTTTTCTTTATTTTTAGATAATTTTCGATAAATACTAAATAAATTTTCCTTTTTTTGAAAAATTTCAATAAACTTTCCTAATTTATAAAACGTTCAATAAATTTTCTTTTCTTGTTTTATAAATTTTACAATAACTTTTCTTGTTTATTGAAATTTTTGATAAATTTGCTTTTTTATAGAAAATTTTCAACAAATTTTAATTTCTTATAAATAATTTAAAATATATTTACAATAAATTTTATTTTTTTTAGAATATTTTCAATAAATTTTCTTTTTTATTGAAAATTTCGATAAATTTTCTTTTTTAATAGGGAATTTTTTCAATTTTTTTTTTTTTGAAATTTTTAAAAAATCTTCATTTTTAAAGAAAGTTCTCAATAAATTTTCCTTTTTTAGTAGAAAATTAAAAAAAAAAAATGTTCTTTTTTCAGTAAATTTTTAATAAATTAGCTTTTTATAAAAAAATTTCAACAAATTTTCATTTTTTTTTTGTGAAAATTTTCAACAACTACTTTTTTATAGAAAATTTACAATAAATTTTCTTTATTTACAGAAATTTTTCAATAACTTTTCTCAATTTTTATTCTTTTTTTTTAGAAAATTTTCAAAAATCTTCCTTTTTTTATAGAAAGTTTTTAATATTAAATTTTCAATACATTTTGCTTTTTTACAGTAAATTTTCAATAAATTAGCTTTTTTTATAGAAAATTTTCAAAAAATTTTAATTTTTTTTATAATTTTCAACAACTGCTTTT
The DNA here is from genome assembly GCF_015586225.1 of Lucilia sericata. Lineage (NCBI taxonomy): Eukaryota > Metazoa > Arthropoda > Insecta > Diptera > Calliphoridae > Lucilia > Lucilia sericata. Next base: position 12,679 of record NW_023995120.1, on the reverse strand, counting down.
TATAGAAAATTTACAATAAATTTTCTTTTCTTTTTCAGAAAATTTTCAATAACTTTTCTTTTTTATTGGAAATTTTGATAAATTTTCTTATTTTTTTTTAACTTTTCAATAAATTTTCATTAAACGATAGTTTTCAATAAATTTCCTTTTTATATTTAAAAAATTTTCTTTTTTTATAGTAAATTTTCTTATTTTTCTTGAAAATTTGGAATAAATTTTCATTTTTAGAGAATTTTTGATGTACATTCTTTTTTTATAGAAAATTTTCAATAAATGTTCTTTTTTAAAGAAAATTAGATAAATTTTCTATTTTTAGCAAATTTTCCATAAATTCCATATTTTCAATATATTGAAACTTTTCTAAAACTTAAAAACTCTTTAAAAAAATTTTGCTAAATTTCTAATTAAAAAAAATTATTCTAAAATCTTTCAATAAAAAAAATTCTATAAATTTTCTATTTCCAGTTAATTATAAAAAAAGAGCTTAAAGAAAAGTAAATTATCGATAATTTTATAATCTTAAACAAATTAAAAAAAAAAAAAGATTTTCATTTTTCTTTTCAAGACCTTTTTCGTCTAAAGAAACAAGTATTTCAATACTCTCCAATAGAAAATAAACTTCCCTAGAAACACTTTCATAAAAAAGAGTCGATTGAAAACTATTTATGAAAGATTCAATTTCGACAATTTGGTCTACTTTTTAAAAAAATTCGATTACTTTAACAATTTATTTAGAACCTAACTATAGCAAACACTAAAACACTATTTTATCAACAAATTTTTTTCTTTTGCAAATTTATCAGAACAAAAACTGATTAAATATTTTTGTGCGTTTTAATTACAATAAAGAATTCTAGCTAATTATACATTTAACGCCATTTTGAAATTATTTGATAAACAAAAACAAGTTAAAGATAATTTAATTACAATTTGGCAACACTGTATGAGGTAGGAGTAAAAAAATACAAAAATGGCTGACGTGACATTTCACATACGGAACTACTGTTTTTTTTTTCTAGTTTTTTTGCGTAGTGTAAACTTTTGCACACACACACATACACTCCCACTTCAATTAAGCAATTGAGGAACAAAAATTGTCAAAAAAAGATTAAATTATTTCTAAGTTCAGATAAGAATATTTAGAATAATTTAGAAATGAAATTACTCGTATATATTTTTCTGGAATTAAAGAGAACCAGTATGTGTCGTAAATACAATAAAAACAACTTTCATTTTAATGACATTTTGCGATTTTATGATTAAATATTTTGAAAAGTAACGTTTATAGTGTAAGGGACAATTAAATTTATTTAGTTGATTTGTAATGAATAGTCTACAAGTATTTCATTTTATTTCCGTAAACATATTTACACAAGTTTGAGTAATAAACTGAAATAAAAGTACAATTGCTTTATTTTTACATTAATATTTTAATAAAGAACGAGAACAATGAAAAATTAACGTTTTATTTTCATAACGTACGTGCTAAACTTTGTATACAACTATTTCTTTTTTTTTTTAAACAATAACGATGATAATGAAGTTTTTTAGTTATTGTTATTAATGAAACTGGTTCTTTTTAAAATTTTAGTTTAATTTTTTTTTTAACTTAATTACTTTGGCATGAAATAAAAAATTTTACTTTTTTTCTTCGCAGCTTTTGGTTTATATGTACGTTTTTGACCTACTTGCTTTTTAAGAGAGCGAAGAGTGACTAGACTAGTGACCTATTGTTCCACTTAGTTGATGTGTGCTACTCTGCTTTAGATTTACTTTAAATTATGTTTTAGTTTGACTGTTAAACAAAATGTTTATTTTTATAAATAACTATTTTTTAAAAAGTCAATGTCTAATAATAGACTTAAATTAACTTTGAAGGTTTAAAATTAAAAAATAAATTTGTTCCCATGAATTAAAATTTAAAAAATACACTAGACTACATACTAGACTATAGACAAGACTATAGTCTAGACTATAGACTAGACAATAGACTAGACTATAGACTAGACAATAGACTAGACTATAGACTAGACTATAGACTAGACTATAGACTAGACTATAGACTAGCCTAAAGACTAGCCTATAGGCTAGACTATAAACTAGACTATAGACTAAACTATAGACTATACTTAGACTAAACTATAGGCTAAACTATAGACTAGACTATAGACTAAACTATAGACTATACTTAGACTATACTTAGAGTAAACTATAGGCTAAACTATAGACTAGACTATAGACTAGACTATAGACTAGACTATAGACTAGACTATAGACTAGACTATAGACTAGACTATAGACTAGACTATAGACTAGACAATAGACTAGACTATAGACTAGACTATAGACTAGACTATAGACTAAACTATAGACTAGATTATAGACTAAACTATAGACTAGACTATAGACTAGACTATAGACTAGACCAAAGACTAGACTAGACTAAAGACTAGACTATAGACTAGACTATAGGCTAGACTATAGACTAGACTAGACTAGACTAGACTAGACTACAGACTAGACTACAGACTAGACTATAGACTAGACTACAGACTAGACTATAGACTAGACTACAGACTAGACTATAGACTAGACTATAGACTAGACTATAGAAGAGACTATAGACTAGACTATAGACTAGACTATAGACTAGACTATAGACTAGACTATGGACTAGACTATAGACTAGACTATAGACTAGACTATAGACTAGACTATAGACTAGACTATAGACTAGACTATAGACTAGACTATAGACTAGACTATAGACTAGACTATAGACTAGACTATAGACTAGACTATAGACTAGACTATAGGCTAGACTATAGACTAGACTAGACTAGACTACAGACTAGACTACAGACTAGACTATAGACTAGACTACAGACTAGACTATAGACTAGACTATAGACTAGACTATAGAAGAGACTATAGACTAGACTATAGACTAGACTATAGACTAGACTATAGACTAGACTATAGACTAGACTATAGACTAGACTATAGACTAGACTATAGACTAAACTATAGACTAGACTATAGACTAAACTATAGACTAGACTATAGACTAGACTATAGACTAGACCAAAGACTAGACTAGACTAAAGACTAGACTATAGACTAGACTATAGGCTAGACTATAGACTGGACTAGACTAGACTACAGACTAGACTACAGACTAGACTATAGACTAGACTACAGACTAGACTATAGACTAGACTACAGACTAGACTATAGACTAGACTATAGACTAGACTATAGAAGAGACTATAGACTAGACTATAGACTAGACTATAGACTAGACTATAGACTAGACTATGGACTAGACTATAGACTAGACTATAGACTACTATAGACTAGACTATAGACTAGACTATAGACTAGACTATAGACTAGACTATAGACTAGACTATAGACTAGACTATAGACTAGACTATAGACTAGACTATAGACTAGACTATAGACTAGACTATAGACTAGACTATAGACTAGACTATAGACTAGACTATAGACTAGAACTATAGACTAGACTATAGACTAGACTATAGACTAATAGACTAGACTATAGACTAGACTATAGACTAGACTATAGACTAGACTATAGACTAGACTATAGACTAGACTATAGACTAGACTATAGACTAGACTATAGACTAGACTATAGACTAGACTATAGACTAGACTATAGACTAGACTATAGACTAGACTATAGACTAGACTATAGACTAGACTATAGACTAGACTATAGACTAGACTATAGACTAGACTATAGACTAGACTATAGACTAGACTATAGACTAGACTATACTAGACTATAGACTAGACTATAGACTAGACTATAGACTAGACTATAGACTAGACTATAGACTAGACTATAGACTAGACTATAGACTAGACTATAGACTAGACTATAGACTAGACTATAGACTAGACTATAGACTAGACTATAGACTAGACTATGGACTCTTCTATAGACTAGACTATAGACTAGACTATGGACTTAGACTTGACTAGACTAGACTATAGACTAGACTATAGACTAGACTATAGACTAGACTATAGACTAGACTATAGACTAAACTAGACTAGACTAGACTAGACCAAAGACTAGACTATAGACTAGACTATAGACTAGACTAAAGACTAGACTAGACTATAGGCTAGACTATAGACTAGACTATAGACTAGACTATACTACAGACTAGACTACAGACTAGACTATAGACTAGACTATAGACTAGACTATAGACTAGACTATAGACTAGACTATAGACTAGACTATAGACTAGACTATAGACTAGACTATAGACTAGACTATAGACTAGACTATAGACTAGACTATAGACTAGACTATAGACTAGACTATAGACTAGACTATAGACTAGACTATAGACTAGACTATAGACTAGACTATAGACTAGACGATAGACTAGACGATAGACTAGACGATAGACTAGACTATAGACTAGACGATAGACTATAGACTAGACTATAGACTAGACTATAGACTAGACTATAGACTAGACTATAGACTATAGACGAGACTATAGACTAGACTATAGATTAGACTATAAACTAGACTAAAACTGATTTATATAGTGTTTTTTATAGAAAAGTGTACGACTAAGATATTATTCTATAGAATTTTTAAATTTTCTAACAATTTTATCAGTTATTTATTATTATAATTAAATATTTCGTTTTATTAATAAAGCATATTCATATTTCGAATTCTTATAGTTCAATAACAATTTACTAGTGTTTGCTAGTTCTGTAAAAATGATGTAATATTTTTTACAATTTTCAATATTCAATGAAAAATAAAAAATATGTAAAATATTTGTATATAATTGCGTTATAGCAAAAAAAAATCAAAATATCGATCCAATTTGAAACGTATACAAACGTTCTAAAAACACAACCTGAATATATTTTCTGTAACGGAACGGAAGTAAAATTTCATCATCAACAAATGATTACAATAAAACGTCAGAGGAAAACGCGCTCTATGTGGGGACGTCTACTGCTGCAATGAAATTTGACAGTAAAATTATCGAATGGATATTAATTATTTATGTTTTTAAGCGCTTTTTAAAGAGATAGAGAGAGAGAGCTAGGTAAAATAACGTGTTTCGTTAAAATGAACAAATAACAATGAAACAATATAAAAATAAAAAAAAAAAAAATTAAAATACAATACAATTTAAAGGTGAGAAAATGTGATTAGACGACGAACATTTTCGCAACATGACTTTGAAAACGTATTCATTCCTCAATATATAAATAAATAAATTTTGAACAGACCGACAGACAAACAGAGAGAGAGAGAGACGTACAAAACAATACAAACAAACCCACATGCTAATAGATATACGAGTGCAAATGTATTTCAAAAACTTGATAATAAACATACACTATTTCCAAAAGTGATTTCAACTAATTGTATTCATTCTACTTGATTTATTTATAAATAAAAATGTTTGTAAGTCATTTTACAATAGAGAAGAACGAGTGATTAGTAATTTTAAAGAGTCACTTGGCACGTGTACACTTTTGTCTAGAAGTGAGTTGGGTAAAGAGCTCTTGCTATAGCAGAAAGTTTGGTAAAGGCTGATAACTTTAGAACAGGGACTCAATAAGGCTCTATTCTATAGATGAGACTCGGCAGAAGTCCGCATTCTATCGATGAACATTAAGAAGACTCTATTAATTAGTAAGACTCTCTTCTAGGGCTTTATTCTATAGAACAGGCTCTTGGTAAGACTCCATTCTTCAGATGAATCTTAAGAAGACTCGATTGTATAAAAATGTGCACTCTTTTCTATAGCAGAATGTCTTAGAAAGTTCCTAAATTAAACGTGACTAATTTCTACTCACTTGACCCTCTCACTCTCACACTCTCTCTATCTCTCCCCACAAACCCATTTAAAATATTTACATACCCCAACCATTTATTATTCTAATATTCACTTAAAGAATGCAAATCAAAAAACAAATTATTACGTTCTTTTTGAAAATTATTCTAAAAAAATTTACACAATTATTCATACACGTTGAAAACAAAAATGGAAATTTTTGAATTTGTCTTCTCAGTCTACCCCTTTAAAGGGATATGGTGTGTTTAGGTGGTAAGTGCTTCATTCACATGATACCTTTAAAATGTACACATAAATATATACACAGATACACACATTTTAACATACATAATGTAAATATTGCCCTTGCAATTGCTGATACCGATAACGAGCCAGCTAACAACGTCTATCCCCCTTTCAGACCTCTCCTATAAATGTACAAACATACAAACAAACAAACACCTTCATGCTAAATACGATACATTATAGTTTGTCGTCTGAATGATTTGTTTTTTTTTTATAACATTTTCAAGTTCATTGAAGAATTGTCAAATATGTGCGTTAATTTCTTTCAAAAAAAAAAAAAAAAAAAAATACGTTTGATTTTGTATATCGACGGAGTGGGGTGTTTTAAAATGGTGCAATATTTGGGGATTTTTCATTATTAATCGGGATTTTTATCAAATATAAATTTTATAGAAAAAAATTTAACATAACCTGAACAGTAGTCTATAGTGTGGACTATAGTTTAGTCTATAGTCTGGACTACAGTTTAGTCTATAGTCTGGACTATAGTCTAGTCTGTAATCTGGAATGTGGTATAGTCAATAGTCTGGACTATAGTTTAGTCTATAGTCTAGTGCAGTTTTAATGTAGTCTGCTCTTTAGTTTAGTACATAGTCCAGCCAATTTATAGTCTAGTCCATAGTCGGGACTGTAGTATACTGTAGACTAATCTTGTCTATTGTCGAGTTTATAGTCTAGTCTATAGTCCAGTTTATAGTCTGTATATAGTATAGTCTATAGTCTTCTCTATATTCTATTATATAGTTTAGTTTATATTCTATTCTATAGTCTAGTCTATCGTCTAGTCTATAGTCTGGTCTATAGTCTGGTCTATAGTCTGGTCTATAGTCTAGTCTATAATCTAGTCTATAGTCTAGTCTATAGTCTAGTCTATAGTCTAGTCTATAGTCTAGTCTATAGTCTAGTCTATAGTCTAGTCTATAGTCTAGTCTATAGTCTAGTCTATAGTCTAGTCTATAGTCTAGTCTATAGTCTAGTCTATAGTCTAGTCTATAGTCTAGTCTATAGTCTAGTCTATAGTCTAGTCTATAGTCTAGTCTATAGTCTAGTCTATAGTCTAGTCTATTGTCTAGTCTATACTCTAGTCTATAGTCTAGTCTATAGTCTGGTCTAGTCTATAGTCTGGTCTAGTCTATAGTCTGGTCTAGTCTATAGTCTGGTCTAGTCTATAGTCTGGTCTAGTCTATAGTCTAGTCTATAGTCTAGTATATAGTCTAGTCTATAGTCTAGTCTATAGTCTAGTCTATAGTCTAGTCTAGTCTATAGTCTGGTCTAGTCTATAGTCTGGTCTAGTCTATAGTCTGGTCTAGTCTATAGTCTGGTCTAGTCTATAGTCTAGTCTAGTCTAGTCTATAGTCTGGTCTATAGTCTAGTCTATAGTCTAGTCTATAGTCTAGTCTATAGTCTAGTCTATAGTCTAGTATATAGTCTAGTCTAGTCTATAGTCTAGTCTAGTCTATAGTCTGGTCTAGTCTATAGTCTGGTCTAGTCTATAGTCTGGTCTAGTCTATAGTCTGGTCTAGTCTATAGTCTGGTCTAGTCTATAGTCTGGTCTAGTCTATAGTCTAGTCTAGTCTATAGTCTAGTCTATAGTCTAGTCTATAGTCTAGTCTATAGTCTAGTCTATAGTCTAGTCTATAGTCTAGTCTAGTCTATAGTCTAGTCTATAGTCTAGTCTATAGTCTAGTCTATAGTCTAGTCTATAGTCTAGTCTATAGTCTAGTCTATAGTCTAGTCTATAGTCTAGTCTATAGTCTAGTCTATAGTCTAGTCTATAGTCTAGTCTATAGTCTAGTCTATAGTCTAGTCTATAGTCTAGTCTAGTCTATAGTCTAGTCTATAGTCTAGTCTATAGTCTAGTCTATAGTCTAGTCTATAGTCTAGTCTATAGTCTAGTCTATAGTCTAGTTAGTCTATAGTCTAGTCTATAGTCTAGTCTATAGTCTAGTCTATAGTCTAGTCTATAGTCTAGTCTATAGTCTAGTCTATAGTATAGTCTATAGTCTATAGTCTAGTCTATAGTCTAGTCTATAGTCTATTCTATAGTCTAGTCTATAGTCTAGTCTATAGTCTAGTCTATAGTCTAGTCAATAGTCTAGTCTATAGTCTAGTCTATAGTCTAGCCTATAGTCTACTCTATAGTCTAGTCTATAGTCTAGCCTATAGTCTACTCTATAGTCTAGTCTATAGTCTAGTCTATAGTCTAGTCTATAGTCTAGTCTATAGTCTAGTCTATAGTCTAGTCTATAGTCTAGTCTATAGTCTAGTCTATAGTCTAGTCTATAGTCTAGTCTATAGTCTAGTCTATAGTCTAGTCTATTGTCTAGTCTATAGTCTAGTCTATAGTCTAGTCTATAGTCTAGTCTATAGTCTAGTCTATAGTCTAGTCTATAGTCTAGTCTATAGTCTAGTCTATAGTCTAGTCTATAGTCTAGTCTATAGTCTAGTCTATAGTCTAGTCTATAGTCTAGTCTATAGTCTAGTCTATAGTCTAGTCTATAGCTAGTCTATAGTCTAGTCTATAGTCTAGTCTATAGTCTAGTCTATAGTCTAGTCTAAGTTAGTCTATAGTCTAGTCTATAGTCTAGTCTATAGTATAGTATATAGTCTAGTCTAGTCTATAGTCTAGTCTATAGTCTAGTCTATAGTCTAGTCTATAGTCTAGTCTATAGTCTAGTCTATAGTCTTGTCTATAGTCTAGTCTATAGTCTAGTCTATCTGTCCTATAGTCTAGTCTATAGTCTAGTCTATAGTCTAGTCTAGAGTAGTCTATAGTCTATCTAGTCTATAGTCTAGTCTATAGTCTAGTCTATAGTCTAGTCTATAGTCTAGTCTAAGTCTAGTCTATAGTCTAGTCTATAGTCTAGTCTATAGTCTAGTCTATAGTCTAGTCTATAGTCTAGTCTATAGTCTAAGTCTATAGTCTAATCTATAGTCTAATCTATAGTCTAGTCTATAGTCTAGTCTATAGTCTAGTCTATAGTCTAGTCTATAGTCAGTCTATAGTCTAGTTCCATAGTCTAGTCTATAGTCTAGTATATAGTCTAGTATATAGTCTAGTCTATAGTCTAGTCTATAGTCTAGTCTATAGTCTAGTCTATAGTCTAGTCTATAGTCTAGTCTAGTCGGCTATAGTCTAGTCTATAGTCTATAGTCTAGTCTATAGTCTAGTCTATAGTCTAGTCTATAGTCTAGTCTATAGTCTAGTCTATAGACTAGACTAGTCTAGACTATAGACTAGGACTAGTCTAGACTAGTCTAGACTAGTCTAGTCTAGTCTAGACTAGTCTAGTCTATAGTCTAGTCTATAGTCTAGTCTATAGTCTAGTCTAGACTAGTCTAGTCTATAGTCTAGTCTAGACTAGTCTAGTCTATAGTCTAGTCTATAGTCTAGTCTATAGTCTAGTCTATAGTCTAGTCTATAGTCTAGTCTATAGTCCTAGTCTTTTGTCTAGTCTACAGTCTAGTCTATAGTCTAGTCTATAGTCTAGTCTATAGTCTAGTCTTTAGTCTAGTCTATAGTCTAGTCTATAGTCTAGTCTATAGTCTAGTCTATAGTCTAGTCTATAGTCTAGTCTATAGTCTAGTCTATAGTCTAGTCTATAGTCTAGTCTGTAATCTAGTCTATAGTCTAGTCTATAGTCTAGTCTATAGTCTAATCTGTAGTCTAATCTATAGTCTAATCTATAGTCTAGTCTATAGTCTAATCTATAGTCTAGTCTATAGTCTAGTCTATAGTCTGGTCTAGTCTAGTCTAGTCATAGTCTAGTCTATAGTCTAGTCTATAGTCTAGTCTATAAGTCTAGTCTATAGTCTAGTCTATAGTCTAGTCTATAGTCTAGTCTATAGTCTAGTCTATAGTCTAGTCTATAGTCTAGTCTATAGTCTAGTCTTTTGTCTAGTCTACAGTCTAGTCTATAGTCTAGTCTATAGTCTAGTCTATAGTCTAGTCTATAGTCTATTCTATAGTCTAGTCTATAGTCTAGTCTATAGTCTAGTCTATAGTCTAGTCTATAGTCTAGTCTTATAGTCTAGTCTATAGTCTAGTCTATAGTCTAGTCTATAGTCTAGTCTATAGTCTAGTCTATAGTCTAGTCTATAGTCTAGTCTATAGTCTAGTCTATAGTCTAGTCTATAGTCTAGTCTATAGTCTAGTCTATAGTCTAGTCTATAGTCTAGTCTATAGTCTAGTCTATAGTCTAGTCTATAGTCTAGTCTATAGTCTAGTCTATAGTCTAGTCTATAGTCTAGTCTATAGTCTAGTCTAGTCTAGTCTATAGTCTAGTCTATAGTCTAGTCTATAGTCTAGTCTATAGTCTAGTCTATAGTCTAGTCTATAGTCTAGTCTATAATCTAGTCTATAGTCTGGACTATAGTCTAGTCTATAGTATAGTCTGTAGTATAGTATAGTCTGTAGTATAGTATAGTCTATAGTCTGGACTATAGTTTATTCTATATTTTGCGCTATAGTTTAGTTTATAGTTTGGCCTATAATTCAAGTCCATAGTCTGAACCATAGTTTAGTCTATAGTCTGGACTATATAAATAGTCTATAACCTATAATCTGAAATATATTCTATAGAATGATGTCTTAACAAAACACTTTTCTAAAAAATTTCATCATTCCAAATGTCGTCACATGTTTTTGCAAAATTTTAAAATTATTAAAACATATTTTTTTATGATTCGTTTTTTTTTTTTTTTCATAAACAAAAACATTTCAAAATTGATTCATGTCTGTTGATTCATAAACAACATACATATTTTGCCATTAGCTTAATGTTGTTTACTTTTAGCAAACATTTTTTCTTTTAAATTCAAAACTGAAAAAATATTTGTATTTTGACAAAACAAAATTTATCTTAGATCTTAACGATTGTTGACTATATATTTTTATCTTGGCTAACAATAGAATTATGTTGGCGTAAGTTTAAAAATATCTACAACAAAATAAATAAACAAATAAAACACAGATTTTTTTAATTAATATTGAGATCAAATTATTTATATTTCTTTTTTTTTTCAAATGATATTTTTTCTTTTTTTTTTTTTTCTTTTGCATAAACTTTTTTCAAAAACAACTTAATTTCATAATAAATTTTTAATTTTTCACAAGGCGGGTGTTTAGGGTTTTAACTTAATTTATATAATAAACATTTCTTTTATGATTTTTAAAAAATTTAAGGGTGGAAGAACTTTATAGGCATTTTTTTAGAAGGAAGATTAATTACAACAAAAATTATAAAAGGCATTAAGAGTTATAACAAAATTGTACTAAAAAATTATAAAAAAAATTCAACAATTTAATTAATTTACTAAGATTTTTTTAAAAACTATAGGAAAAAAACACTTTTTTTGGGGGGAAAAAAGTGTAAACTGGTAACTTGGAAGGGCGGGGGATTGGAAAAAGACACACTTAAGGCCTTTAGCCTATGTTTAAGGTGTCCAACAGACAGTCTTACACTCTCTCACTTAGAAGGTGGGTTTTCAAGGAGTTGAGTTTCTTAAGAAAGAAACGAAGAAGGCGTTGGCGAAACAGCAATGACATTAACCCGTGGCTAGGAGCTGACGTTTTGTTTAGTTGGAGGAGAACTTTGACCCTTTTTGATTTAACGAAGAGCAACTATAACAACGAAGCTAGCGCGCCAGCGCTTAAAAAAGATTACAAGAGTCTTTAGCTTCGAGCATAAGCTACAAACTTATGCTGGCTGCTTAGTGTTGAGAAAGACAACACCAGGGTCAACCCATTTCAGCATAAGAATCATTAACATAATTCAGACTTAAGGTACTGCAGGAATAATCCAAAGGCTGTACGCCATCATCTTCCACAATATCCATACAATCCATTGCATCATTGTCGCTCAGACAATCATCCTCATCATCGGGTATGGCCACATCAACGGGTATATACATATGGAAGGGTTTTTGTTCTTTTAACCAGGGTGAGAGGAAGATATGCTCTATGGGCACACGATCAGAAATGTTTTTCCTTAGTAAAGATAATAAAAGCCAGCGGGCGGAACGTGATAGATGACCGGGTAGTTGTACAAAACATTGTCTAATAATGGTAATGAGATTGCTATTGCCTTTCTCGAAGAAAGGATATTGACCCACCAACATGGTGTAGAGTATTACACCCAAAGCCCACATATCAGCAGGTTTGCCTTTATAGGTGGGTTCTGGGCAGAGTAATTCGGGGGCGGTGTATAGAGGGCAGCCAATTTTTTCACTTAAAGTATCATCCTCAGGATTATCCAGGATCATGGAACCTTCTAGAGATTCATATTGAAGTTTGGTTCTAAAAAGGGAAAAGAAAATTGAGAAAAAAATTAGTAATTTATTAAAGAAAAGAAAAAATAATAAGAATATTTAAGTTTTGCCAAGAAAATTAAAGAAACTAGTTAAAAAAAGAAGTTATTCTTACAAAATTTTAAAGAAAAAAATTGCTTAAAACTTTAGTAAAGAGTAAACTAGAGTTTTTAAGAGAATGCTAGCTGACAACTTGACCTCATTTGTTG